>NC_043751.1:14416585-14561585 GCF_902148845.1 Salarias fasciatus | reverse complement strand
CAACAAAAATTTGATCGTGAGCTTCTCTCCGGGATCAAGAATGTCAAGCAGCTTTGCCTTTCATGTTAATGCGTTCCATTGTGTTGAGGTTTAACATCATTTTGCATCACTTCTGATCAGTAAAACTGACTGCTGCCTTTTGCTTTCACACTGAAACTGCCCAAAAAATATACTGTTGCAAGTACAAGCTCAGAATGAACCCCATGGCACAGTAATGACTGGATTTGGCTTCACAATGAACTTTCAGAAAAGATAATAGTGACTCTTCAAGTCTGTCTGACTGTCTGTATGTGTGTGTGCTTGTATGCAAGACAGAAAACGATTCAACCTAGGAGACAGTATAACTGCATGGTGTGTAGAGGACCAGTGGAGTGAGGTTTACGGCTGCAGAGAGAGGGATCATTGTTGTGAACAAAATGATTTTTCAATAAGAAAAATGGGCAGAAATAATATAGAGACACCATTACATGATACAGTCCAGCAACATGGTCATTTTGAAGAATAATCTCATTTTGTCCCTGTTGTGAGAGTCCGAGTGGAAACCTGATGAAGTGTTGGGAAATACCACAAATGTATGACTGCACTTACCTTCATCTTGTATGGAAAACTCTCTTTTACATGCATTATCATGACTCTCCTGACTGAACTTTATATTTATATTGAACTTTTTTTTTCCCCCACTGGGCTAATGTTGCTGAAAACACAAAATTCAACAATACATCAAACACATCAACATATATTTTTCCAATAATGTCAAATTAAATACGACGTTGTGTTCTGCTCCCCCAGAAGAGGGCAATGAGGTTATGCTCAATATTCCAATGTGTGGATAAAGGAAGGTCACAACAGGGTTAAGCTGGATCTGTCTTGCAGGTCTTGATAATCGTATGTTGCAAAACATCTTTGATTCAACAATGTCAGAGAGATTGGAAACTTTTTTTCCAAGGTCAACATATTTGCAGGGAACACATAGCCAGAGAAAGGAAGCAGTTTGTTCACAATAACAAATTAATGTGGAAACAATACAAAACGTGATTCGGTGAACCTTCTTTAACCCATCAGTGCTGAATTCTATCTGCATAATCGAGAAGCTCCACTCTTTCTCATGTTTGCTGCAATCTAACCTTGCATCCAAACATAATTAAGTAGGATTAGAGGAAGCCCCTTCTCATTATCTCTTTAGAGTGTCTCAGGCTCATAGAGGTTTTAATTGTGCTTGACTGGCAGGGCCTTGGTGCCCTCTTGTAAGCATTTGATCTTCAAAGGGTCCCCTCCATGTCACGGCACAAAGAGCACCAGATGATCTCCGCTCGCCGCTCGGTTTCTTGGCTGCCGTCAGCACCAGGAGCTCATTCATATGTGCATGTAGTGAGTTGTGTACACCTCACGGCACGGTTGCACAAAAAAAGATCATTATGCTCAGCGTGATTACTGTACGCGGTACAGAAGAGCGTGTGATGCTGAAACACAACACAGCGAGAGAAGAAAGGAGGAAAGCAGGAACGCTGAACTGCACAGCGTGGGTGTCAGGACATAGTATCAGTTCGCACACATCGTATAAAACTCTCACCCGAACAGCATCAGATCACAGAGAAAAATGTTTGTCAAGTCTGAGGCGCCCTCCATTTGAGGATCAGACGTGCATCAAACAGCTTCAAAACAAAAGGCCTCAGACAAATATCTCACAAAACTGTATTTGATAGAACAGTCGGGCCGCCTGTCCTGATACAGTTTTATCCCTCACACCAAACAGCCTCAGGCAGATTTTAGCAAATGTTCCCACTCCCCTTCATCACATGAAAGCACTTTTGCAGTGATAGAAACACAATTTCTGCTTCTCAAAGCGAAGTTGTAGTCCCCGATTTTTAATCTGTGTAAAGCACGTCTTTTAAATGATCCAAAAAGTGTTACAAAAACACACTGAGTTCGGAGCAAATGCCATGTTACAGCCTGTCTCTGTTCATTCAGTTGCTTTCTTAGCATTTTAACATGATTTTATACAGATCTGCAAATGCTAAAACAAATATGAAAAATGTCTAAAAGGTTGGGCAAAATACATTATGATGTAATCAACTAACAACTTACATTATGCACAATTATTTACAATACCAAAAAAGCTTAATTTTTTTTCTAAACATCCCTATGAAACACATTTAAAAAGCAGATGTGAACCAACACACTCCTTGGCAGAGATGCTTGGTGTTACTGTGGTGAGAGGCAGTTCCTCAGTTATCCTCAAAAACTATTTTTGAAAACAGATTTTATGAGATATTTTCTCCTGCCTGGCCTTTGTTTTTTCCTGTTGTTTTGTTGTTTTGTTGTTTTTTTTCCCCCACAGTATGGAAGAATGTCTCACAATGTTTTTCTTGTGTTTCCTGCCAAATTCAGATTTTTTTTTTTTTTTTTTTTTGGTGTTTTGCTGTAGTTCTTCAAATAGTTTGAAACAGAGTCTCACAAACAGTGTAGAGTCATTAGGAACCTGTAGTACTCTGGAAAAACTCATAGATGCACAGGGTACATGGATACAGCTCCCAATCTCAAACCTTTGAACCTTAAAGTGTTTTTATTTTATTTTTTTATTATTGTTAATAAACCTCAGTTATACAGATAGTCCCCATTTACTCAAGTCCCCTGTTTTGGACAGAAGACAATGTGCAGTTACAAACTGATCTGCACGGCAGTGTACAGTACTGATACACATGAAATACAGTAGAAGCGTGCTGAGCACACTGGATATTTATAGACAGGAACAAACAAGCTTTCTTTAAACTCTTCAAAGGAGGCTTAACTTGCCTGTGCAGAACAGTATGAAACCGGGTATCTCACCATTTCCTGGATGCACTTTGAAGATATTGGCAATCCTGATCAGTGGTACCATGAAACAGGTTATCAACTTGATACTGCAACTGAGGCCTTTCCAATCTTGACCAGTGCTGTGCACATACAAGGGGCGGGGCTTGCAGCTTCTGACCAATCGCAAACCCTGCAGAGGAGTTTAACTCATGATGGAGGAGCAGACAATTATTCTTCAAAATTCTGAAGAATTCAAAGACATCACCCAGGCAAAAAGCAACACTGTCGTCGCAGCAAAAACCAGAAAGAAATGCTGGCAAAAATTTGCACACTCTGTAAATATGTAATGTGAAATGATGAAATATTAATTCACTGAACAGTATAAATGGACAAGAAGTGATTCGCTCAATCCTACTTTATCACAGCATAGATGTTTGGGACTCTTCCTTTAAGTTTATTGTTTTCACTGAGTCCTTTTAAAGGCTCAGCTCCCCAGTGTCAGCATATTTTGTAGATGTGTGTTAAAATGTTAAAAATAAATTCATGTTTCTGCAGCTGTGCCACATGTGACCATTAAAGTTAACCTCATTTTTTCACAGGCAACCATAGTGGAGCTAAACAGAGGTGAAAATACTTCAAAGCGCTCAGTGAAAAGACTTTATTTTAACATGTCAAAAAGGTTTGCATCTGTCCTACAAACTCTTCTCTCTGAAACTCTCCTCTCATGGTTCAACCAGCAATCAGGTTCATCTCAGACTGTCAGGTCATTTTGCAACAGAGCTGACTGATCAGGAGGTAAGGCTTTGATACTTGTTGATCTCTTGTCCAGAACAGAACCGGCTCTGAAGCAGGTCAGCCGTTCAACATGAGTTAACCTGGTTATTTACTCTGATAAGAAGTTGGCCGAGTTCAGATAACAAAAAATCAAGAGTTAACCCTGAAGGTGCCTCGACATAAAAAAATACCGCTTCTGGGCTATAAGCAAAAATGACACGAGAACGCTACGTTTATACACTGTCTGGACAGTATAAGTGTACAACATAATGTAGAAATAAACTGACATTTCCAACAGATGACATAAATGTGTAACAATACAAACTGGAAGCGTATGTTGGTGTTGGTGCAGCCCATGAGTGGGGACATCACTGACCCGGGGCTGTTCTGTCTGGCAGTGTTTTGTCACAGGCCGACTGGATGTTCCGTGGTGCAGCACTTCACAGATGACAGTATTTTTCCCTGTAACCTGAAGCCTGTTGGCCTCAGGAATGACGCACTCCTGCATGATGTCCAAAAACATTGCTGACGCTGAAATGCTTTAAGATGGGATTTTTGCAGCACTTGTTGTCAGTAAGTCTTTTTTTTTTTTTCATTTCACATCTGCCATCAACTTCTTTATTGTTCCATTCCACCTCTTTGTATCGGCATCGTTCACACTGTTTTTTTTTTATTTTATTTTTTTATCTCTGTCTCTTCCTTTGGCGGGTTCTCTCTGTGACACAACACGAGCATGAGTGACAACTTAAGTGTGAGCGCAACATTCAGAGCGAGGAAATTGCGGTGCCACACGGATTCTCGCAGTGACGTCTTCTCAGCCATGTGCCCGAGCTTTCAGTCTGTGGCCAATATCGCAGCTTCTAAATAAAAAACAATCCATATACTCACAACATCAGTGTGACAAGTTCAATCTATTTGAAACACTATAGAAGAAGTAGAATAAATAAAGTCTAATCTATCATCTATATTTTGTGTCCACTTCATCTTGAAGCCTACCTCTTTTCAGACATGTGTATTGGGTGTGTTTCTTCTTTTATTTTCTTTTATTTTCTCTTTTGCAGATATGCGTTTTGTGAGGAAAAATAACTAACTAAATAAATAAATAAGCCTTTGATACAACCTGCAAATGGAACATCAAATAACACACTATCAAAAGTGTATCATGTCTTACAATTATTGCACTGCAACATTTCAATTTTCAGCATTCGGTGCGTAGAGATTTGTTTTTAAAATTGCCTCTTGGTGCAAAAATAAATAACTGTTACAACACAGGAAAAAAAACCCAAAAAACTGGAGATTAGTTTGGCTGGGATCACTGAAGCTAAACAGCTGTGTGATCACAGCTCATCTCCTCACACAGGCTGAAGAAGGTGTGGGCTTTAACAGGTCGGGCTTTTCATGAGGTTCATCACTCCGGTTCTGAGCCGGAAAGGAAGCTGGGAAAAAAAAAAATCATTGAAAACATGCAAACTCTAAAAAACACATTAATTACCTGGAATTTAACTGGATTCCTGGTACCAAACACTACATCTGTTTACATACATACTATTTACAGGTAGATGCAAGAAAAAGTAGGTTTGGTTTCAAAGGGTTAATATTTCATCATATAAGAACTTCTCCATTTCTTTCTGCTTTACTGCATTGTATAACATTGTGTAACACACAGCTGTAGTACGGGGTGATTAGATTGACTGCATTTCATTCTTCGCTCTCTGTTATCACTTTCCATCGTCACGGGTTCAACGAGAACGGTGCTGAACTGAATAAATCATTTTTCATCTCCATCCTCAGCGAACTGTGCGGTGTTGACATAGAAAGAAAATATGAAAAAACAACAACAGCAGAAAAAACTGGAATATTACACAGCTCTCATGTGTGAAACACCAAGGAAATTGCCTCAGGTGGAGATGGAAACATCGACTCTGCGAGAAGGAAAAAAAATGTGCTTGGACAGGGTTCTCCAAAATTCATGATTTTGGGCGAAAGATCACGCAAAATGTTAAAGTATATCTTTGACAAAAAAAAAAAAAATGATACGGCCGTCTGCACTTGCTCACCCCTGTCGTATCCAATGGAGGTCCAATGATGGGTAAGCATTTTGGAGTGCTGTATGAGCAGGATCTGTGTCCTAACCAGCAACTTTATGCATTAATGCAAAACTGGTTTAGTGTAAATAAAGCTAAAAAATGCACCCGTGTGCAGAGACACTAAATAAAGGTTTCACTTTATAAACCAATGCTTTAAGGAATCTGAATTTTATTTTTATTCTTCTTAATGCAAAAAGCTTGAGTTCTTTTTTTTTTTTCAACTTATATTCATAACGGCCCATGTATCATTTCCCCTTATGTTAATACAACGGCTTGTACTCTCTTGACATTTGTTGTTCCATCATGCTTGTTCATTTATTGGCGTATCGATCGTTAGGGTGATTTGCTGTGTGTTAGTATCTTCCAACAAGCACATTGTTCAACCTTTGCACTGACAGCATTAGCCTTTTAAACAGTGAACGCTCCGTGACTCGTTCACGGTGCAGATCGGTGGCCAGAGACGTCCGAGCCAAGTGGCAAACCTGAAGATCATCTCCTCTCCGAGATGAGAAGTAAAGAAAAATAAGACATTTCTGGATGATCCAGAGGGATGAGAAAGGGGTAAAAAATGTATTCACTCAATATACGTAGAAGCAACAGTTGGCTTCCACTGTTAGTCTGTCACTCAATATATTTAAAGTTAGTGCATTATTCACTGATCAAGTGGCTCAAAAATCTTTATAAAACAGTTTTGTAATGATGCAGAACAATAGAAGAAGAAAATAGAGGATAGATAAAATATTACATTTTGAAAGTTTGAAGCTGTTTTCTCATATCCTGAAAAGTATTAGCTCATTTTCAGTGTGACAGCAGCAGCATTTCCCCCCAAAAAAGTAAAAAAAAGTTTCAAAAGTGTTGACAATGAACTGGTGCAGCCACTGAAGGTCATTTTCAACAGTTTGTGGTGTAATTCAATGTGCAAAGGTAAATCTGAAACTAGAAGACAATTTCAGAAAAGATCCTTCTGTTCACAGAACATAAAAACAGTCTTTTGTTAAAACATTTAAGACTCACCTTGCATCTAGTTTGCCATTAGAGAGCACAGCGGCAAGAACTGTGATTACTGTGTAGCCTAATGGAAACGACTGCACAGGCTGAGGGATACTTCCACAAACCAGAGGAGAATCAAACTGAAGCAATGGAGACTGAACCAGCTGGAATCTCAAACCACAAGGTGAGAACTAACTTAAGCAGTTGGCGTTTACAAACTTTTCTTCTTCTTCTTCAAAAAAAAAAGGCATTTGGCATTATTAACCCTTTAATTCCAGTCATGTTGCTGCTAACAGGATTAGGAATGCAGACTGAATTTCTTATAGCCATCGCACCCTGGATGTTTGTCACATCTAGATATTTCTCTGCCCTCCGGACAGCAGGGAAACAGAGCTCCATGACCTCCCGGGACTTCAGCCAAACAACCGTCTGATCGAAAACAAGATTCACCAGAGTGTCTTCCCTTTCGAACATGAGCTAAACAACAAACATTTTAATTCAGGTTTTCACAAAAAAAACACGATATTTGTATTTGGTTTCATCTCCATCTCCATCTGCTATTTCCATGTAATCCATTGTTGCTGAACACCAAAAGTTTTGTGAATATGGGATCGAATGAAATGAAAACTTAAACAATGGATTGCAAAATAGTATTACTTCAACATGGACATAATCTTCTTCAGTCTTTTTTTTTTGCCATCTGCAAAGGCTAGAGACAGATAAATGCCCCTGGACTGCAGATGAAATTTCAGAGTTAACATATCTCCAATTGTCAGAGAGTGAAAAGACCTTTAGACTCATTTTCCAGCTCACACAACAAGAGAGACTCACACAGTGAAACCCTGCTATCGCTGCACAGTCTCCTTCTTTTGAATTTTCTCAGATCTTTGTGATTTTACTCTCTTGGACAAGTCAAAACAAGCACCACAGGATGGATTATTGATTATAGCTTCAGTTCTACTACTCGTTGTGCGTTTCTTTTTGTGGCCTGTGGAACTGATGTGACAACACAGTGGGCGCCACTTTGGAGCAGTGAATGAGGGCTAATATCAGACTATACACAATGCTGCGCTTGACTTTGAAACTCGTCCCAATACCAGTGTGCCTTTGGAACGGCAATCCTTTTCACTTCAGCCGATGATAACAACTATCGAGTAAAAAGACATTTTACTCACCGGAGGGACGAGGGAGGATTTGCATGCAACATTTGTTCTGGCGGTCTCATCTAGAAAATCACAATCATTGGCTTCGACTTCAGAAACAAGTGTTTTTCTGCAGAGGCCAAACAGGTTTCACATCGCACGTTTAAGCTCACACAACTGCTCCAACAATTCATATTGTTAACTTAGTTCTTCATCATGACATTGTAGGGCTGCGTGATTTGGGAAAGATTTCTGATTGCAAGTGCTATGATAGATATTGTAGTTTGTGATTGTACCTATAGATGCCAAATGCATTGCAGGGTCACCTTTTCTGATAAATTTTAAGTTTCTTGCTGCTTAGATCCATTTACAGTAAAGTTGGAGTGGGAAACCCTGATCCTGCAGGGCTGCATTCAATCTATCCTCATTTCAACATGTCTGATCGGAATGACTGACTCATCGTCAGGATTTCTGCAGAACTTCATCATGGTGCACTCATTAAATTCAGACGTGTTGGAGCAGGAAGGCACTGAAAAGATGCAGGACCGTGGTGATCCTGGATCAGGACTCCCCACCCCTGCAGTAAAGCTTTCATGCTATTTTCAAGTGCAAAAATGATATTGAATGCAAATATGTCTGCACAAATAGATCCCAAAACAACCTAAGTTTAATTGAACACTTTCAGTTTTGAAATATGTTGCCAGACTGCAGACCGCCTCCTTCAGCTGCTCTCGAAGAAGTCCCCATAGTGCGCCTGAGAGAGATCGGCACAGTCGCTTTGCATTTAGACCCAAAACTCAACTAGGTCGACTTAAATACAGCTGCTGTCTTTGATGCTGATCATGATTTTATTTGCCTCCTCTTGTAGTCCAGCAATAAGTGCATGAGCCTCTGTTGCCTGAAATCCAATATAATCCTGCGCTTTTTTTTCTTTACTATGTTTCTCTGTGGGCAACTCAACCAGCTCTGCAGACACCATTGTTATCTCTGCTTCTCTCCAGCTGGTTTGTTGTTGGTGGACGGACACGATACAGTTTGGCCGATGGTGCATGATTGGTGAGCATCACTCAAGAAGTTTAAATGCATTTTCTCTCAAAGATAAGAGCCCTATCTATTTTTACTTTGTGGAAAGACCAGGGAGTGTGTCTCATGTCATTTCAAATAGCAAAGTCTCACACTGTAATTCGCCTTTCTATTTGATTCATCAACCGGACCTACATATTAGTTTTACCGTCTGTTCAGCATAACAGAGTTTTAGAAAGAGTAAACTTAAACTTGGATTATCTTTTCCTGCAAATCGGAAACAGCTGACCGCAGAGCCAACAGTTTATCTGAGTTACTATTTGCTTATCCAGTTTCTAATTAAAACAGGAAGTGCCTCCCTTGTGGCCTGCGCGACTGAAAAACAACCTAAGAGAAACCGGTCGCTGGGAGCCACAATAATGTATCACCAAATGTTTGTAAGCCAATACTTCCATTAATTCTCAGGGCGGCATTAACATCTCCCTTGCTGACCTCAGCAGAAACACATTAGTCCCTGGCGTGATGGATTCTCAGTGACTCCATGCATCTCTTCCCCTCACCGTGATCGGCTGGCTCTGTGTGTGTGTTTACATATTAAGCGTCCGTGATTATGTAAGTGATGTGAACTTTAGTGTTGGGACCCAAGAGAATACGCCTGACAGTAGCAACAAAACAGCAGAAAACATACAAGGGTATTTAGACGTTGGAACTGGTCACGCTTCGCAATAAGGAAAATGACAATACTTCAGGGCTGGAGGTACAAACATGGCCGGGGTGTTATGCAAAAGCATTAGAGCATAGCCCTGTATTACAGGTCGGATTAGATAAGTGTGGCGCTTCACTTGAGTGGCAGATTCAATTTGCTCAGCTGTATTGCAGACGAGGCCTGTCTCAAGAATGAGGCTGTGGAGCGGGTGAGAAGTGACTCCGTTCAGCACAATATTGAGGTAATATCTATTATGTATTACACCTGGCGAGCGGAGGTTTAAGGCCGCAAACCGGCGGAGAAATAATACATCTTCATCTCAGCTGTTTAGAAATAACACTGAGACAGTTTCTTGGAACGTGAGCAGAGATTACGGCTTTTTAAGACACTATGTGTGGCGCTTAGCAGTTGTTAACATGGTGCCAGTGTTTGATTCTAGTAATCATGCTGGCGTGCAAAGAACCGGATTAGAAGTGCTGCTCAGGAGGGACGTGGTGGTTTTTGGAATAACAAATATGTGGTGTGGACACTGTTACTGTGTTGTGTGTGTGTGTGTGTGTGTGTGTGTGTGTGTGTGTATGTGTTCCTCCCCCTGCAGTCCCTCAGTGAAATGCATTGGAACAGCTTTACATGAACACATGCCTCTCTGACAAGATGAAAAGGCAACCGAATGATTACAGTCTGTCCCACCACAACTGTTGTCAAATGAAATCCTGCTGATCTGCTGATCAGAGATTCTTGGAGACGGTAAACTATTTCTCATTGGCAAATATCTCTTAGTTGCTACGTCAATATAAAGCATCAGACACAACAATAAATTCTAAGTGTGCAATTTCTTCTCACTGAGTAGTTCTTTATCAAAAAAAAAAAGGTTCAATTGAGGCTATGGGATGAGTTTGTAAAGCTGGCTGTCTTATCGATTAGTATATAAAATCATAGGCAAAATGTGCATTTTTTTTTTTAGAGAAAATTTTAAGGTTGATCACATAAATGTGATCTAAATGTATGCAGGACGCACTTATACTTTCCTGCAGAAATCCTTCCTGTAGGAGTGTGAGACCCCCACTCTTAGGGAAGTGGAATTTACCCCGCCTCTAGTGGACGCATCCTTCCTTTCTGCTGAGGTGTTCAGCTACAGGGAGGAAACACTGAAGACGAGCTGATTCATCTCTAACAGTAATTAAAGCTACTCCAACAGCAGACCAGACAGAACACATCAATTCATTGTATTTTAAAAATCCATGCATTGAGGTTGAAAGTCACACTATAAGCCCAAAAATCACACGTAGCATGTTTAATCTCAATCTCAACCCCTGGTTGTTTTATCACATTTAAACTGCATTACTCCCGAACATGCCTGAGATTTATTTCATATTCCCTTATCATGATTTCTTGTAAATACAATACAGGAACCATCCACCTGCCTCTGGTTTCTGCACTAATGTCATTCCAGTCACAAACAGCAGAGAAGGACCACCGTCAGCAGGACGAGTCAGCTGGTAACGGCGCACATGGCTTCCTGGAAATGCGAACACGTTTAATTGTCAAGCATGCTGCAAACATGTAAACATGAGCGGTTTTAGCTCTTGTCAACTCAGTATCTGCAGCAGCCTCTTGTTAGAGCAGTTCCATCTGTGCAATGTAAATAATAACCTATTTTAAAGCACCTCAGATGAAATGTAAACATATCGACACACACACACACACACACACCATACTGCAACACATCTCTTCAGGCATTGCCTCAGGTGATGTCCACTCATTTAAACGGTTTAGAGAAAGAAATACCTGTAACCAAACACATCATTATGGATAGATGCAGGGTAAAAGGTCTGTTGAAGCTCAGGGCATGGCCTGTGGCAACGACTGCATATAATTGTCTCACCCTGAATTGAGAGATCTGAACTCTGACAGGCTTGAATATAGGTGGCAAACACAGGAGGGTCGGGATGAAGACAGCAGCGGGGAAGAGGAAAAGGGGCAAATCAAAGTCTTGAGAAACACTATTTAAATCACCAAACTCCAAAACAACAAGCTAAGACAAAATGTGAAGTTAGTAGCGTCGAAGAAGGGTCGAAATGTTAAATACAGAAGCAGCGAATCACTGTCCTGAGAGTGAAGCAATCCAGATGTCAAATGTATTGTTCAAAGTAATTTTCAATCTAATTTTAATCACTCAATTACAAAGTGACGTTTGAGATATAGTGTGACTTTGGCTCTGGGTAATGATTAGCTGTGTGCGGTAAATGTCTGTGAGAGCAAGGCGTAAGTGTACAGGATCTCTATGGGCATGCATTATACCGCCATCTGTATCTGTACATCAATCTGGTGGAATGACATACAGGACGTCTGCAAAGGAGACATTTAATGCCTTGTCAAAACATTACCCCTGTGACTGTTCTCCCTAACTTTGACAGACTACCTTGTCAAGGCATGGAGCGTTTTATGTCTCCCATCTGCCTCGTCCTGCTGACAGGCGGCTGAGTCAGACGGTCTGGCCCAAGAATGGATGCATAGCGCCACACTCAAACACACGCTCACACACACACACACACACACACACACACACACACTCGCCGACCCATTTATCTTTTATTTGTTCACTTATGCAACGTGCGGCTGATGTGATATATGACTTTTGCGTGTTATCAATCTGTTTACCTCCAAATTCTGTCACGACACTGTGATCATGAGGCTACGGTCACAGTCTTAATCAGTTCACAGCTTTATGAGCCACGACAAATTGGTCTGACTTTAAATAAAACTGTGAGACAGCTTGTTGGGTTTTTTTTTTTTTTTCAATATTTGTGTTAAACACAACTTGTATGAGATATCTTTTTTTTTAAGTGTCCTCTTTCACACTACTTGATTCATTGCTTCAATAAAACATATTTATTATAGACTGTTTTTTTTTTCACGCCAAAACTGTCAATCCACTGACTTTACGATGTTAGACAACAAATCAGATGGTCATTCTCATCTCCTATCATCGGTGTATCCGTGTTACTCTGGATGTTTATGTCCGTACCATGAGCCAAAGGCTGCAGCTGTACTCATCGGCACAAACATTTCTGACTTGCTTTGTGTGCCTTTAGGTATATCTGTATCTATGCACCCAAGATTTTGCATTGAAATTCCATCATTGCTCAAATTGTGGCTGAAAAAGTTGACAAATTTAAAGATATTTTTTGAGTCTTTAAAAGGTAGTTGGATCAAAACAAATCTGATTACATTAAATTAAGCTGTGGGGGAGTGAACGTTTCTAAATTGTGCAGCTCCCATACTTGTTTCATCTTTTATTGAAAATAAATCATGATTGCAATTTTTGCACTTCTTCTTTCAAGTTATGAAAACCAAAAATACAGTTTCTCAGATTATTTGAATATGAAGTGGATGTCTTCATTATTACAATTACCAGAAAACTTCTATTAATTTGTGTTGAAATGACTGACAAAAGAATTATAGTTTAAATGAAATGCATGTGTCTTAGGTTTGCATTCAATATTACTTTAGCAATTTAAGATGACAGTTAACAAAACACACTGGTGTCTGCTTTCTATATCTGTGCTTGTTGGCATATGATTGAATTTGGATTCAAAATAGGGAACAAAAAAAAAAAAAACTTCAGCCCCTCTGGAGACACAATGTCAGTCTTCATGTGAAGAAAATATACAGACATCACAGTTCACTCACTGTTTATACTGAACAACTGACCACTGGGGACATTCATCTCAGACCAGAAGACAGTTAGAATAAAGTCACATTGTTTCTTGCTGCACAGGCAATTTTTTTTTTTCTTTTTTTTTTTTCTTTTCTTCTTTCAGTAAAAGCATGTCCAGAATGTTTTGCTGGTTAGAAAGTCTGTTTTCAGCAGATAAATGCTTGCTACTTCTATTCATTAATTACCTAATTATTCTACTGTAATAGTAAAAGCAACACAATAGACCTCATGTTTTTAGCACAATGTTTCCATTATCTTGGTATGTTTGTATTTTTTTGGATATTCTTATAAGGTCTGAGGGGAAAAAAAAAGGTTAACAATCTGACTCCAGTCACTGGAAAAACAAATATGGTTCAATCAATCAGCCCCTTTTGAGGCTTTGCCGCCAATTTTACTAAGAAATTTGATGAAATTTGCAAACTTTGTGCTGTGGCTGAGGTGATGGAACATGACATCTCTCACCTGAGGGTTGACAATATCAGACAGAGAGGGAGGAAGAAATTCATAAATAATCAAACACAAGTGCCACAATCCTACGCGGTGTGATTGATTGCCATGATAATTTACTTGGTGAACATATCTCCGTCCCTGATGTAATTAAACTGAAGCTGTTTTACTCATGCAAATCATCAAATGATACCAGCACAGAAAATATATCGGCTCTTAAAGCGCTACTCCCAAAAAACAGAAAGGCAAATAAGAAACCCTTTTGCGTGATTGTAAAACTGGTAGTTTCACATGCAGGATGCTACTTTGCTATTTGTTGAATTGCACTGGAAAAATGAAGGGAAATAAAAAAAGAAAACGTGCCTCCTAATGATCAAGGATGGAAGTTAATTAATTTCTCAGAAAGCAAATGTGTTGAGTGGAAAAGGTGGGAAAGGTCACAGAGAGGTTCACATGTGATGTATGCTTTGTTAGCATTCGCTAATTAATCATCCTCCACATAATAGATGCATATTGAAATGAGGTCTGATAAGCCAGGGATGACAGAAAATGGCTGTGTGAATACTATGATTAAATATCATCAATGTGAAAACTGCTTTTGCTATGATGTACTCCATATGTTTTTGAAAAAAAACATACAAAAAAAAATTTTTTTTTTCCATTCAAAGAATAAATTACATTTAAGCCTAAAACTTTGACAGTGACATCAATAAAAACGGTTTCATTCGTCAGACCCTGTTTGCGCGACAGCATTTTCAAGTGAAAACACAAAACTTTAGTTGCTTTTTGGTTGATTGTTTATACAACATTAGTGGTTGGAGTAACTGAAAACTCGGGCTGTTAAAATTACTGTAATAATAACGAGTTCATTGTAATTCCTAATGACGTCACAAAATTATTTGACGCAAAATTAACTCGTGCACGTTTTGTTACCCTCGTCTCGCACCATAGTTTGAGAAACAAAGGTTTGTGATGTGATGCTGCACACTCCTGTACAGTAGGTGGCGGTATGCACCTAAAAGCTGTTTGTGATCCACAGAACACAAAAGAAGGAGAAGCAGTTTGGAAAAATAAGACATAATATGTCAAATGAGTTGCGTGGCAGCGAGTGGTACCTCCACAAGATAGCGCCGCGTGGCACGTCAGCTCCAGTCCGCAGCAGCGTGAATCCAGCGTCTACGTATCTGATGTCTGTGGTGACAACATGTTGGATTAGCAGCAGAGAAGAATAAGGAGGCTGTGCCATTCTCTTCTGTTATGAAGGCTCCAGGTAATTCTCTTCTAATACTGACCAAAAGGACTTATTGGCTCAGGAGTCTGTTATTGTGACGCATGAGCTCAATCAGCCTGTGTTGAAAAATGTTTGGAAAACTGGAAATGTAGCTGTTTGGACACTACACTAGCCCCACTGAAAACACAACTTTTTGAAAATGCTCCAACTCGGACATCGGAAGCTCTGTCCAAAAGCAAGTCGGTGTACTCACCATTAGTAGTATTTTCACATACTCTGCATGCATGTGTGTGGTTTAATCACAAAAACAAGCAGCTCCAGCTAGTGGCTCAACTTGAAAACCACATTGATTTCATCATTTCTGCTGGTCCCGTGTAAACGGACATCGTTTCCAAAATGTTGCAGCACAAACACAAAACAAACTGAAATGAAAATGCAAAACGATGGTTTTTCACTTAAAACTTTGTCACATAAACAGGCTCTTAGTTTGCACTGATTATTTGTCTGTCATCAGTTGTTGGTTTTGGGGTAGCACGTGTGTTTTTTGAGGAGAAACAACAATAGAATTCAAGAACTAAACATGCGGTTGACTGTGTGTGCAATACTCGGTATTAGTTTGCAATCAACACAATGTACAATTCCACTCAACAAAACATATACATACATATATGTAGAATTTTGGATTCTATCACATATTTTGAAAATCTATTAAATAAACTTTGTATGTCGCCCATCAAAGCACACAACGGGCTTTGAAGAGCCAGTGGCTGCTCTCACTGTGTCTTAATTGCTCTTCTTTGTCATTTTGGATAAACTGGACGAACATATTGTGTGAACTGATGTGAAATTTGTCACAGGATTTTCTCTTTGTCATGAGAGTAACACCGATGACCCCAATAATGGAGACATTTTAATTCAAAAAGACCAATTGAAAACCAGTTTTCAGCTCTCTGTGATTCACCACTGAAATAAACAGAACAAATAACCTTATTAAAGTTTACATTGATAACTATTTTTATTTTTATTGTTATTTTTGTTGAGCACAGGCTTCTCTTGCACATGACAACTAGGAACTGCACTACATTTCCACTATCCAGTATTTCCACTGCATCACTTCAGCAGTGAGGTAGATTAAGGTGAGAAACTGAGATAATAGCAAATCACAGCAGAAATAATAGCTCACCAATGGTATTTTATCCAGAGCATGAGAAATGATTTGCGGCACTGAGAGCTTGGCCCTGTATGGTAAGTAGCAGATAATGCTACAGGCGCACGGCAAGGCTGAAGGACAGGAGCTCTTAGGACTGTCAACCTCCGAGCACAGCCGGGCCCACTGGGATGATGAGCTAATGCAATATCTCTCCTCGCTGTCCTTTGCCTCTGATCCTCTCTTCAGCCTACCCCACACTTCACTCGCCTCCCTTGTTTCCTTTCCCCCATGTCTTATCCTCCTCTCTCTCTCTCTCTCTCTCTCTCTCTCTCTCTCTCTCTCTCTCTCTCTCTCTCTCTCTCTCTCTCTCTCTCTCTCTCTCTCTCTCTCTCTCTCTCTCTCTCTCTCTCTCTCTCTCTCTCTCTCTCTCTCTCTCCCATCTCTTTCTGCTACCTTTAGTTTTTTGTCTTCAAAAGCATTCCCTTTTCACCCTCTTATCCTCCGACTCCTGTATCTCTGCTGTCTGCCCGCCACCAGCTTTGTATTGTAGCTGCCAGGAAATGAGAAAGGCACTCAATTACGGTGCTCATTGAATCATTAATGTCAAGGTGGTGTCTTCTGCCGGCCAGTCGGCAGCCGCTAACAGACAGCGTGCCTCGCAGCAAATCTTCTGCTGTATGTCCCAGCAAGACAGACGCGGTTTGATATGGGCCTCGCTGATAACAAAGTCCTGGATGGAAATCACGGCAGACACAATGATAAGAGCAGTATTAATGACGGACCTGGCCGGCCCTGTACACACAATGATAGGATGGGCTGGGCTCCTAATAGCAACAGGAACATATCAGATGGAAGATTGTCCGGCCAAAGAGACTCATTATAATGTAACCTTGTAAACCTGCCTGTTCTGTGAACATGACAAAGCTTTTGTACTACTTAAACACACATGAACGATTATCTTGTGATTGCATAAGGTTATTGGTGCCAAGAACAGCTGCGTGGAGTTCCTTATCGAATTCATAAAAGGCGCATGCACTGTACATTGTGTTTTTACAAGTGAATCTATGCTTCTTGTGTGGCGTAACACTGTGGTCAGACAGTCTTGTTTTGAAACAGATTTTGTTTCATTGAAGCTGTTTTTTGACTCTGGCTTGATTGCATTATTAGTGTGATCCATTTGTAGAAGAGAGAGCACAGCCAGCGGAACCCTGCTGTGCACCACGTGGGCAGACTCAGACTTTGAAGGGCAACTTCCTAACAACACACAGCAAAAACAAAAGGGAGAAGAAGAAGAAGATGAAAACCCTGTATTTGTCACATGTACACCGTGATGTGATGAAGCTCTGCCTCTCTGTGCCGCCGGGGGTTTGGGAGCCTTGCTCAGGGGCCCCGGAGATTAGGGACAGAACAACCTGCAGGTATCAGGGATTTGAACCTTTAGTTACCAGCTTGCTTTACTTTTCACCACTGCTCCTGGCAACAAAGACATCCAAAAGGAAGAAATACAACATGCTGCAGGTACTTTGATCTTCTTGCAGCGTTTCCTCTCTTTCAGATATTGTTTGTGCATTTGGTGGGTTTGTTAGTCAGAACTGCAACTGCCACAAGTGTTAACAGCTTCTGACATTTCTTTACTTTTGTGGCACTAAAACTCCTCTTTTCTCAAAATTTCAGCCAGCTTCTTGAGAGATGTTTCTTTGACAGCCTGGGAAGCAGAAATAGATCGAAATAGGTGATCCTGCCACAAATGAGACAGAGCTGCAGACATGGCTCATGCCAGAAATATCTTCCAGGGAAAATATCAACTATTGCTCAGCTGCTTTTACCTTTTTTTAATGGATTATTTCAAGATTTTAATGCCATGACAGACTGGTATTTAATGTTTGAATACAGGGATACTACTTTTTGACGATCAACTGAAATACCACTCAAAATATTGGGCTAAACATGTCCATCCAGAACATTATGACCATGTGTCTCATATGGCATGGATCACTCTTGTTCTACCCATATAAATAAACTGCTGTATCTTGTCTGTTGAAGACTGCACGGTCAATCTTCACTTCCCACCAGAAATAGAGTCTGAGCTGCTGAGTCCGACATCCTAAAAGATATCTGCTATTCTTGATTCTGAATTTAATTTGCCTTTTCAGGATTTATTTTAAGGTTCTAATTTGGGCATTAAGTATTTATTTCATTTTTAACAGGAAATGTCCTACTTTATGTTAATCTTTAATGAAAAAGAAAAATTAAAGTACTTCCTCATGGAAGCCTGTTGCGATGTTCACTGACAACATAATGGCTGCATGCATGATATCATGTATGCCTTTCTTTTGCTTCTCCCAACAAATGTTGATGAACTATGTGCTCTGACAGCTCTGTCAGAAGCAACATCAACTTCTTAAGTTAAAACTACATTAGCTGATCTGTTGAACAGGACGACAGTGACCCATCATGCATCAGAGTCAATGATTCCATGTGGCTGGTTCAGCCTGTCCTGAACATTGTTCGCTTCACCAGTAAGTGGTCATAATGTTATGGCTAATCAGTGTATGCAGGACAATTGGTAAATACTTATATCATTTAAAGTCATTTATTTTTCCTTTTTTAATCAGGATTTAAATGACAGTCTTTAAACAAACCTGTTCAGGATGGCGCTCTTGGCCACCGCTGTGGTAACATTAGCATAATGTTAGCTCCTTGGCTCGTCTCCAAGTTCCAGTTCCTCTCCACCTCCAGACAAAGAGAGGTTAAATGGGCACAGGTTTTACCCATTGTGCTCAAGAAGCTCCTCTCCTGGCTGTCCATGCCTCTTGACCTGCTGTCGACCACAGGTCTGATTCTGCTGTGCTGCTGGAGGAACAGCATCTGGTAAAAAGTAGTGGTCAGCAAATTACCGTACTATGGTGAGCCTGTTTATGCAACTGCACATTGTGTTCAACTCAATTCAGAGAGTATTTCAGGTGTACACCCTTCTTCGTGAAAGATTTTTTCACACACAGCATTATAAACGTGGTCATATTCGGTACAATGGAGATGTTTCATTCATGGCAAAAGGCGGGGTGCCTGAAATGCATATGATGAGGAACGAGATAAAGAAAAAACACAATAGAGTGACAGTGAGTGGGAATTCACATTTATTGAACAACAACTATTAGTAGGAAAAGAGATAAAACAAAGAAAGTAAATGTACCTATTCAGTGTATTGACTTACGTTAAAGTAGCATAAATTATAAGTTATGAAATGTATTTCAGTACACACACAACACACACACACACCTTAACTCGTTAATTGGCAGTGACACAGATCAACATTCAAATTCAATCACAGATTCAGGTGAAAAACTAAATTAATTTTTCAATCAAACAATAGTTACCTGACTGAACCCCACAAACAAACTATGACTTAGTCTTAAAATGTTTTTTGGAAGAACTTTCAGTTTTGAAGCTGAAAGCTTTGCGGTATAAATATACCATTATCAACATTTCTCAAATACTGTTAATTTGGTCAACAATGTTCCCAACATTTTCTGGGATTCTTTCACAATAATTACACATAGCTATTCTACAAGAAAGCTCTGCCACCTCTGAGGCCTCTTAAGAGTTATATAGTGTCTCTAACTTTGCAGCAGAGTTGCTTCAGTTTTTAGGCTTTTCCTTTACGTATTAATACCTGATACCAGATATTTCTTAGTACCTGATCGTCTGTGGTTCCAAATGAGCTGATTTGACCTGAAAATGTAACGCCACCAGACAGCCACCATTTCTAAAACACAATCAAAAAGAGAACGATCACGATCAGAGATGGATGCACAGAAATGAACCAAGGGGAGCAACGGCGAGGTGCAGATGTGTCTTCTGGTGGCTGATGAGTGGATTCAGTGGGAAGCTTGGCGGAGCGACCCGTGACGTGTTGCAGAACAAATAACGTCGCTTCAGTGTCGGGTCGCCTTGATACGAGGACTCTGCACATGCTGAGGTGGGACTCATCATCGCTCATTGTCATGGAAAATGGCCGAGGTCGAGTCGAGCCGAATGCTGGAACTGCGCAGTGGAAAAGCGCCAACAGAGAGCTGGAACCTGCTCCAACTTCCCGCAACCCTTAATTGTATAAAGACAGATAGAAGATTGATGAATGGATTGTGTTTCAAGGATTTAAAAACTCTGGTTGGTAAAACTTCAACCTCTACTTTAAAAACTGGAGATTAAGCAGACTGTGTGTTGATTGATGTTTGAAAGTTGTGAATGAAATCTCCATGATTCCCTTCATCCATTTGGCAACCGCAGGGGTGTGGAAGCTTCACGCCAAGGTCTCTCCATGCGTTCGCAATTCTTTGTGAATGGGACAAAATACTCACAGCTTCCATCTAAATATTTTGTCCTTGTTGCAGCCGTCAAAGCATGAACTATAAACTCATTCTTTTGTCCTGCAATACAATCCTCACCTTTTTTCCAGCACCTACCCCAATGCCACCCAATCACCTACGAAAACCGACTTTGCTTCACAATGAAACACTTTACTTTCCCAGAATACAACTAATTAATTACACAACATCCAAAACTGATTATTTATTCTTACGCGCATAAGGGACGGCTGCTGTTTTGTGGAGGTGTACCAAAGCACCTTTAATTTTACACTGACATCCCATTCGGAGCCATTGCCAAGCTCCAGCTTGAAACCAGGACAGAACAGATCATTACACAGTCTCTCCCTCATATAATGAATTGCTTTGGACTCGCGCTGCCTGTCCACGCTCTGTTCTCCAGCTGAGCTCGCCCGATCATTTCTAAAAAGTCAACAGATGGTCGCTCTTTCTCCTTCACTTCCCTCGGCTCGTGGACCGAGGCTGTGGTCTGTCTGCCCGTCTTAAGGAATCACCCACAGTTTCTATTTTTAAAATCGTACTTACATAATTTGCACCACCGTCATTCCCCTCTTTCACTCCACACGACCTTGCTCTGCTCACCTCGACCCTTCCAGGCTGTGGTAATATTTTGCACATTGATAGCACCACTGAAAGCATTTAGACGAAAATGAAACTGCTAGATTGCAGTGACTCATTCCGGGCTCTTTCTGCATGTTCTCTCTTTGCCCCGTGTAACTTGTGCCCTTGTCTGCAGCCTCCCCCCAACTGACGCATTTTATTTTTCTCCTGTTTTTCCCGCAGTCTCTGGAGCAAGATGCCCTAATCTCTGAGCCGCCTTCAGTCCTACTCAAGGTTGCACTTCACATCTTATGGGTGTGTTGCTTTCTCTATCCTTGTACTAACCTTTGACCAACTGGCTGTTTTTCCTCCATACCCTAGCCCCTCTAATGACATCTTATCCCCACAGCAGTGACTGCAGAATCTCTGCTGACGTGCCGCCATAGCATGAAGACCCACCTTTTCTGAAAGGACACACTCTCACATTTTATTTACCTCAAGACTGTGATTTTCGGAAAAAAAAAAACTAGAACTCAATGTGAAATGTTTAGTGTAAGCTGAGTGCCACCTACGGCTATTATATGAGAACACATGCCATTCCTGGTCACGAATCCAAGGAATGAGCGAGTTATTCTCCTGCAAAGTGTTTTGTGTTATTTGCTTTGGATAAAAAAAAGAAATTAAAAAAGAATCAAACACATAAGTGAAATGTGAGTTTTTCTGCAACCATTACAACAAAGACAGTAATTAAATTGCCATCCAGCTTGCAGAACTGCTTGACCTCATCTGGGCACAAAATCAACCAGCTTCTAGAACAACTGCAGAGAAAGTTTCCTCCAGCTCTCTTCAGTCAGCAGAGCTTCCCGTTCATCTGCACAAGAGCATCAATGCTGCTCCGCCGGCACGCCGCTTTCACTCCACAGCCTTGGTAGACGCCGTGAAAGGTTGAAGCCGTCTTCACAGCAGTCCTTTTCTGCCATATTCCACATTCACCCATCACATGCACATTTTGAAGGAGCAGATATGCAGCTATTTTAAAACATCCAGGAAGCGGCGTATTCCATCTTACACTTGCGCAATGCACCAATTAGCGCATAGAGTTTTAACAAGCTGACTCATGGTGTGCTATTGTCCAAGCCTCCCTGGTAACTTGTGTGGCTAATTTACACGGATTATCACTGTTTGCTTCTGTAATGAGAGCATGTTGTTCTATCTGCAACATCTGCACAGATGCTAATTATTCCAAAGTCCTCAAATTGCTTCATGTAAAATGTTCTGTTGTTATATATTTTTCATACTTTGTTCAAGAGTGATGCATCAGTTTTAGGAGAATTATGAAGAATTGTGCCACACTTGTATCAATAAAACTAGAACCATATCGATAGAAAAAACACACACACACAGATACTTGGCCACTGTGTTCATTTAGAAACTCAGTAACAAAGCATTCTCTTTACAGTGCAAAAAAAGACAAAATAATCGATTGTCAAATTGCAATAATTAAAATAAATTTTCAAAGGAATATAACAAAGTCAACATCAGACATTGACAGTTTCAAAAAATCCTGAAATGACATATTGAAAGAGAAATCTTAAAAAAGATGGCTTCCATTTCATTTACAAAGATGGTGCAAAGTAAACAGCAATTAATGGGGCTGAATGAAAACAGCCACGCAGACATGAGAGAGATCTGAGGCACTGATTCCTGCTTTGAAGGAAGGCTTCTAAGAGTCCTCAGCTCCTTTCATGTATAATAGACTAATAAAGCGGGCACTCTCTCAAGCAGGTACTATATTTCATTACCATACCTGTGGCATAATCGCGATGCCCTCAGGAATGATTTTCCCCATGTTTACCCCGACAGTACAAAAAAATAGTGACAGATATTGTGATACAAAGAGTCCCAAATGGTTGAAATTAGGAAATTAGGAGGCGGATGTCGTGTGACAATTCCATCATCATCATCGGGAAATTATTGTGACGTAATAACGAAGGAATCTTCAGATTTCTCATCTACAAATCATCTTAAAGATGATGAATGCAAAAAAAGCAAGGAGATGTTACATGACTCAAACTCTGTATTTAACTGGCTGAAATGAGCTGTGAGAGCAGACCTGTGGTGCAGGTAGTGCAAATCGGACTCAAGAGCTGGCACAGGGACGAGGGAGGTGGAAAGAGTTTCTCCTTTTATTAGGAGCATTTGAAATCTGAAGTAGAGTGGACGAGTGAAGCTTGAAAAGAGCCGGCGTGTGATCGACATGGAGGTCCAAGCTGAGGATCGGTGAATTCTCCACAATTCTCCTGCAGGTTGACTGGTGATCCTGTTCTGCAGGTGTGCCTGAAAGTGAGCGTCTGTCTCTGGATGGATGGAACTTCTCAGTTGGTTGAATATGCTGACGATAAGGGAACCAAGCACAATTTGTGCCACGGCCCGTGTTGTTCCAAAACTCGAATATGCTGTTGACAGTCTGAGTGTGAATGACGAATTCACAATGCACAAAAACACCAATTCTGCTCACAGCTGTTGTCCTGACCTACCTTACATTACCTCCTTCTGGAGGATGCCTCGTCTCCCATTGTGGACGCTGCCGTTTGTGTCTCATGCACTTCTTTCAACTTGCAATGATAGTCGGCATTGTAATTATGTCATTGCCAAACGTGTGCAGTTCTGGGATGGCCCACATGGTGAACCCATATGGTGCTGTGTCCACTCTGGCGTGAAATCTCAAAATGTGCATGTGGTCACAACGTGTTTGACACAGGTGTGGACGGAGGGACACCTTGTCTCACGCAGGCTCTCGGCTCTCACTGCAGACTGTTGTCCTCACCGTACCTCCAGCTCGTCCACTTGGAAGAGTTAAACTTTTTGATCACATCTCACGTGTATTTATATCAAGACACACACACACACGCACACACAGGCAACAGGTCAACAGGGCAACAGGTCAAACAGCTGGGCACCGGGATGTGAACTGTCCTTGATGATGTTGCGAGCTCTGCTGAGGCCCTGGGTGGAGTAGATGTCCATCAGAGAGGGGAGAGGGCAGCCGATGATTCGCCGATCCAGTCTGGAAAATCCACAAATCCACACTGAGAGGCATAAATGTTCATGTTGAATATTATTAAATTCCAAATACATTTAAAAGATACCCTTGCAGAACTTCTTAAGATGTCAGACAAGAATTATTTGAGCTTCAAAAGTCATCAAAAGTACATCTTTAAACCTTTTTTTATTCAAATATGATCATAATGGATTGTGAGTGCATTAAAAGCTATTTTTGAACTCATCTTTAAAAGTTGCACCAAATCTATTTCCATTTGTGAATTGAGTTCAAAGTAATTCAGGTCATAAACAGCACCGATCACAACATACATTCACTTTCTGATGAATAAATTAAAACAGTCTACATAGACGAGTGTAGGTGGCAGAAACAGAGAGAAAGAAAAAAAAACTTAGCAGAACAGGATTTTGAGGTAACGACCATCTGCTTCAGCAAGTTGGAGTCAGACGATCTTTTTTCCCATTCTATTAATCTGAACAACACCAGAGGAAATGATCACATACGTCTGCAGTGTCTCGGTGTTAAGGAGCCTTTTACCATGTTTCAGATCTTTTTACAGTTCAGAGTTGTTTTGGTTTCTGCTTCTCTTTCTGAGCAGTGATTCCAGCTGCTTCTCACAGCTGTTCAACAAAAGGAAAAGAAAGCTTAAATAAACAGCGTTGTTTACTTGCCCAGCAGGTACCAGCAGCTCAACTGTAACAGTTTTATAGTTCGCTATCCCTCCGTACCATCTGCACAGCCTCATCCATCTCGGGGTTGTAGAGAAAGCTGCTTAACCGTTATTTGTGCACCTTTTCATGCGAACTGGGAAAACTGCTGAAATTAAGATAAACGGTTGTCTTGTGTTTGTGGAGTGGACAGAAGCTTGACTCTCAGATAAATGTTCACTTTTGCTCCGTGTCAGCTGCTGTTTTATTAGACAGCCGTGTGTGAACATGCTGCTCCATTCAGCCTCATGAGGAAATATTACGTCTTTATGCTGTTTACAGTTTGAGATTTTTAGTTCTGAGAAATGATTTCACCTTACTGTGTTTAACATTGACAAATCTCTTATAACTAGCAGCAGTGCATTTCCTCTGGACTTAATTTTAATGTACAGCCATAAAAACTATGCTAAATATGGTATTCTATACACATGACCTCTTGTTTTAGTCTTTTACATTGTTTTGCACAGTTCATGCTGTGGATCAGTTGAGCTACATGGCAGCTCTCAACTCAACTTCATTTATACAGCGCTTTACAACATGTATGGCGACAAAGTGCAAGAAAAACTGAAAACAAACATAAATACAATAAAAGAAAATAAAACAACAAGGCAAAGACAGGTCAATCATTTTGTTTTGATCTATAAATAAACTGAACATTAAAGAAAACATTCTTACATCTTTATGTTCAACATCACACCCCCTTTAAGTCAAGTTTACTCTGGATTTGTCTTTTTTCCTCTCTCTATTGGTTTTTTTTTTCAGGTTTTTGTGAAAACTAGCTGGATTGGCACCTGCGCCGGATGCTGATTGGTCAGATATCAACTGTCAGATCTGGGAGGAATTTCCCAACACAGAGAAGCTAGCTTAACTGAACTGAAGCCATGCTATTGCAGCAAGCTCTGTGCATATACTGTTCTGTATTTGCTCATAAAATGAAGCCCCTGGCATGACGCACAGCACATAAGAAGGGATGGTCTTGCTGCAGATTATCCAGGCAGTTTTTCTTTTTCTTTTTTTTTTTTTTTTTTTTTAAATGAGTGATTACAGGCAGATTTCATTTAAAAGCATACCCTCTGACTGGCAGACATTTTTCCAATTAGTCACGACTTCATGATCTGCTTTCAGTAAACGTTGTCATTAACAGCGCATGGGTGAATAACTGCCCCCCTTCTGCATAAACCTTTGCCCCTCGCGGTCAGCATTGTGGGTGAAATCGCTCACTGCCTGCGTGACAAATAAATATTTAGCACACTGAATTTTGAGTAAGTTTCGATCCGTGGTTGTTTACTATTCTGGCATGTTCCAGCGTGCCCAGCTGGGGTCCTTCACACTGAACTAATGTGGGAAGAGGTGGTTCCCTCCATGATGAACTGCTTCAAAACTGATCCCATTATTTCCAGGCCTGTGCCTGGCAGCGACTGTAAAAGACATAAAGTCTTGGTGCTTAATCCTGTTAGTGCTGCAAACCTGACACTGCTTATTGGCTCTGTGGTAGTGTGTGAACATTCAGGACCTAACTGTTTGCCCCCTGAATATACTGTACAAAATTTAATTATTACAGTTCTGCCATGCTGCATTGCCCCTGTTAGGTTATGTTCTAATCATGTATGCAATGCAAGAGTCCTTATAAGCATTATATATCTATATATACAGTATATGTGCAAAATATTGCAAAAAAAAATAGGAGTGATTCTTGAATGTCATTATCAGGGAAAAGTAGTGGATATTTTAGCATATCTATTTCAGTTCTCCTTGATAGAGGGCGGGTGCTGATGACAAACGGAGTAAAGTTACTCTGCAGGTGAAGATGGATTGGCTTGTCAGCCCCGGGGATCAGAATGAGCCGTGCTTTGGCAGGTCTTTGTCAGGGCTGGGATCGGGGGACCACGCCTAGAGGAGGGGACATCAGTGGTTTTAAGGTGGTGCCAGTGTTGGAAATAGGACACTGATGTTCACTGTGGCATGGAGATGGCACACTGTGACTGCTGAAATGGCCATTAGTCAACGAGCGAGCTTAAAAGACAACGTAAGGGGTCAGCAGTCACTTTAATAAAGTATCAAGGTCCTGGAAAGTCGCATTATTGTAGGTACAATACTGTGTGGTTTAAGTATTTATTTATTTTTAAAGGGACAGTACAAAAAAAATGTGTTAATTGAAATGAAATAAAGCAAAAGGGGGGATTGTTTAGTTACAGGTGACAGAAAAATCTTGACCGAAAGTTTCAAAGCCGCCCGCTTTGATACAGAAAATCACGACGTCTCACTTGAAAAATAAGTGTCCTATCGCAGAGGATAATGGACCAATCTGCATGGTAATGGATGTATTTGGAATGGTAAGTGAGGAGTTAGACAAAGCTGAAATGGGCTGTCATGGTTTGGTAATTGCACTGGAGAAAGCATACAATTGCTTCTCGTGGAAGGATGAACACAGCATTCAAGAACGGGCGACTCTCAAAGACAAAAACACTTGCCAGAGATCATTAACTCATGGATAAAATTAAAGTGCAGAGAGCTGTATATTTACTTTTGGGTTGTTTTTTAATCTTCTCTACTTATACTTGATATCTGAAATGATATCTTTCAAAAGTCAAATTTGAATCTTATTTTCTTTTCTGAAAATTTTTGCTGTTCATTTGGATTATTTGAGATTTGCATTCCGTCAACTGTAATAATGCAACTGACTGTTATTACACTTGACTATCTACAAATAAATAAATAAATAAATAACTGAAAATACTATTGCTAAAAGCACACTTGTGGTAAATCAGTGGACTTAAAATCTGCCCGTCTGCAAAAATGAGCTGGAAAATTACAACTGCACAAATTGATGCTGCAAGCATGAAAACATAGGTTGACTTACCAACATAATTAACACATAGAGAAAATGTACAAGTATTTATTTAGGTTGGTGTGTTTGATTTGCTTCATTCTCTGTTTGCTCACAGCATTCCAGGTTTTATATGTTGGATTTCAGCTCTCAAATCAAAAAATGCTTCAGGTTTCAATACTGCATTTTACATTCTCTTTTTTTCAGTTCAGAGAATGGGAGTTTTAACAGAATAAAATTAAGGTTTTAACTCAACTTTTTCTCTTTCACCACAACCAAAGAAATCTGCACTATATTATACACTGAGATAAAGTAATGCAATCAAATAGTGAGCAGAGCCGTGTCACTTTGACCCTTTGACACAGACTCATTATCTGTGGCTTAAAAAATTGGATCTTTTTGACTGTCCTTGAGCCTGCGTATGATGCCACAATCTGAAATTGTCAACAACTATAATGTTGGCGAATCAAAAGATGAAAGATCAAAACCCGGCACACGACATACGCTTTTATGACATAGATGGAGGAGTTCAACAAGCTTTACTTTAAATGTCAGAGTAGCACAGAAATGCAGATGGTCTGCTCTGGCAAAAACATATCCAGTCAGTCATGCACAGATTTCAGAGAGCTTTTTCATCAGCATTATGACTGTTTTTGAAGTTGTCTTCACGTCTCAAGTTTTGTCGCCACTGAAAACCTTTATTAAACAGTTCACACTTCTCGCTCATCATTTTCATTATTATGTTCCAATTTGGCTCCATTATGAATTGATGTTAACACACAATGGTCCTCATAAGACCTACATATGTACAAAGGAAAAGCACTTCATGTGTACAACGATGGTGTTCAGAGGTAAAAACAACATGCTGATTTACACTTTGTAAATTTGTCAAAGAAAAGACGGGATCAAATTGATGTAATTCCATATAGTTTTTCTTCTGTGAGGCTCGGGTTTTCAGTCCTGTAAGGAGACATGCATTCATTCATGTGGTTTTTGAACCCGGAGTGGTCATGATGTGAACCACTCACATCATGATCCCAGACTTTATGTCAAGGACTACTTTGATACAACACCTGTCCCTACCTCTTCACCAGACTCTTGTAGCGAGACACTCATTTTGAGCAATTTCTTCTTGAGCAGGCATACGAGTTTGTGCCGGCTGTTAAAAGGTGCCAGCGACGACGCACTGGTTTCACTTGTTTGGTATTTTTATTTTGCACAGCTGTGAGCCATGTACGCATGCTTGATTACATTAGGCTGCCTTACAACCTTATGAGATTCAACAAGGCAAAATAAAGGGATGAATTACGCAAATGTTGCATTAAAACTCATATGACTGAGCCGAGCAAGGCGGTCCTATATCTAATTTAAAATATGGCAAAATATAAATCAAATCTTGATCTAAAACATGACTAAGTCAATGTGAACACAGTATGTCTTGTACATTATTGTGCTGTCTTGTTTGTGTACCTGGTGAAAAACCTCCAATAATGCCACGGCGATGAGCCAAACATGAACATCGGAAGTTGGTGAGAATTGACTGATGGAGCTAGACTGACTGATTATAGTTTTGAACATGCTGCAGTCTGCCTTATGTGCCCGACACATTATCATTATTGTGTCATCGGAATGAATTATTCAACTCGAAGTGACAACTTGTGCACTGTGCAGCCTCAATAAACAAAAATAATGCCTATCATGTCATGCATGGAAAATACCCCGGTGGTAGTTTCTGCTGTGTACTGGGTGGCCACAGAAAACAACTCCATGAGTATATTTTTAAAAATTTCCAAACTAATCCCTCAAAATGACAACATTCGTATACATAATGTGGCTTCAGAGTGCTTGTTAAATACAACCGATTCCACATTCTAATTTCATTTGTTTGAATTGTTACATGTCAGTGTTCCATGAAACCTTCTAAAAAGCTTTCGGGAAATTATTAATGAATTGCCAATTTACTGTCAAATTCAATTCAATGAAATCTCCTGAGCATTCACGGATGCTCTTTTAATTAGGTTGAACGGTGCCCCTGCTGAGCGATAACACACACGCCTCACACACAGTCTGAACAAAGCTCTGTGCCTCCTGGTTTGTGGAAAATTACTTTTTTCCACAAACAATTACTTTTTTCACTGGCAAACCTCACGCCAGTCAAATACATTGATCTGAAAACCACATTTAGAATGCAGTTTGAATGTTGAGTGCAGGTGTTTAAATTAATCTCAGTACACTGCAGAGTCACAATATGCAAATAAAAAAAAATCTCTTCATTTGCGATAAGCAGAATACTATGTAATTACAAAATGACTGTCTTTTTTGGATAAGTTTGAAAAAAGAAAGTACATTTACAGCTGTTTTCATTTTATGATGTGTTTGTAGAAAATTTAAACACAAGGAAGTTCAGGTAAACAAATGGAGTTGAACTACGACCTCCTAAAAATCAGTGATTAAATGTGCATTTTCTAAGAACTGCATCGGTTTGACACTGTTTTGGTTGAGTCAGGCTTCAGGCCCAACAATTCAGGTCTGTGTATGAATGGATTAATCATTTCTGTTGTCTGTATTCTTGTATTATTTAATTGGCTTCAGTAGTTATTTAAAGGGATTGAAGCAGCTTCAACAATGCTAATTTTTTTGTAACCTTAATTCAACACTTAATGACAGCATTTCTTCATCTTGTAATAATGTGTGGCAACCCTGTGCAGATATTGTTTTTTTCCTGATATTTTATTGAAAAAAAACAAAAAAAACTTTTTTTTTTCAGCTTTGGAGCTCCATTCATTGGACACGTTACACAGAACTAAGAAAAACTAAACAGCCTGACCAGACATCACAAGGCAAATGAATCAGGCCATGGTCCTCAACCGATGGAAGGCGGTCTGCCCTCTCCGATGGGTTTGTTGCATCGGCCCATCGTGGTGAAGATGGAGCTGAACCGAAAGGCGGAGCTCTCGATTTCCTACCCTCACCTATGGTCATGAGCTCTGGGTCGTGACCGAATGGACAAGATCGTGGAAGACTGGAAGACTGGATACTGACCGTGGATAAATGACAGGAGATGGATGTATGAATGTTTTTGCATGTGTTCATTAAAACTTTCAGCTTTGCTGTACTTGTGCTTTCTTTCGCTTGATTAGAGATTGCCATAGCAACCATTTTCAAGATGCTCTTGTACATTTTGTACACATTATACACTTCTGCAGCAGGACATCTGCCTGAGTCCTCCATAAAAGGACGTCTTCACAGTCGAGATGCTCAGATCTGTAATTAAGGCACTCAGGTAACAGTTCATGTGATCTGGGGATGTTCTCAGCAACCCATCACACACACACACACACACACACACACACACACACACACAGTTTTGTGTTTGAGGCCGGGAGCAGAGTCTCATGTCTCTCACCAAACTAATTACTCTGTGTTTTACAAACAAAGCATTGTAAATAGCCCTTACCCATTATTCCTGTTAATAACTGTGGTTCTTCCACTCCTCAGCCCTCAAAAGAGGGCAGGCAGAGCAATTAGAGGAAAATCAATGCACCTAATCATTGTGGTGGAGGGTATTCTTATGAGATTGTTAAGGTCGGGCCACAGGAGTATGACTGAAATCTACAACAGTGAATACGACAGTGTGAGGATGTCGGCAGTGAGAGGATTTCACAAAATGCATGTTTGGATCAAAGCATGTGTAGATATTTCAGCAACTGGATCTTTGTTTGTTTGTTTGTTTTTTCACATTCTTGTAGATTTGGTAAAAGGTTCTGACTGCAATTAGTATAGACCACCATATAATTGAGCTTTTGTGTTTAAGGACCGACAACGCTCTAAAAGGGGATAACTCCGCACTCCCAACATAAGAACAGTTTGTTCTTCATGTAAGTGAAGCTACATGAGAAAGCTGGATGGATTGCAGGATGTAAAGCTGCCAGAGCGGAGTGACTTTATGAAGACCTGGCTCAGGCAACACAGGACACACGGCTGAAAAATGGCCTTTGGAAGTATCTCAGATATGGTTTGCGCTAATCATGTTATCCTGGCAAAAATAGACGTCCTCACAGGGCGAGACACGGCATCTTGGACACAGACTTATCAGAATCAAACCTGCCATGTTGGTATTGTCCCCCTTTAGTCTGTTTGTTGCCGGGGACTGAGGAGTTACTTCTGATGTATTTTTGCGGTCCAGTTAATGTCAGCTGGTAAACATTTCAAAGATGCCTGCAAACCAGGCTGAGGCCTTTCACTAAAAGGTCTGTTTTAAATTCTTGGTATAAAAATGTGTCTTCCTGCCTAATGGGTACAACATTTTGAGGCCTAATTTTCAGTGTTGACTTTTGAAGCCAAGAGGCAGATCCTCCAATTAAATGCTGTTGCATCACCTATTGTTTCTGGGTTTTTTTTTGTTAATGTCTAGACAGTGTTGACAGGCGGTGTTCCCAGGCTCTTACGCCGTGTCCTCTAAAAGAAGTGGGGAAAATGTTGTCGAGCTCAGCCCACTCTGTCAAACGAGCGAACGCCACGGCGGCCGCTATAGGTGCTCGCTCTTGTTTGGAGCCTCCACGCTTCGCTGCGAAGCTGCAGACACACGCTGTTTTCAGAGCCGATGAGCAGCGGGGAGGCCGATCAGTGACGTACAGATCAAGTGGCACAGGGGACACGCGCGGGGGGGGTGGGGGGATGGTTGAAATGACCTGAGCTATACCAACATTTTCAAAAGGTAATGAGCTGGGAGATTAAATCACAAAGCATAAAAGGACACGAAGAATATTGGCAGGAAGATCTGCTTCGGTAGTCATGATGGATTTTAATTGCCAGTACCATTTTGTCACTCAGGTATTAGCACAGATACCCTGAGCCTAGACTTTGTTTTCATCCAAATATTCCTCGGAGGTACTTCATATCTGTTTTCATGTCTCATCCATTTTTATTATTATTTTTTTTTTCTTAGAGAAAGTTACTGAACTGAATGATTAAACTGAACACAGAGGAAAACTTACAAAGTTTGGATAAAACCTGAGTAGAAGCCCAGCAGATGCTTTAAGCCATAACAGGATACTGGGGTACTTGAGTGATGTGCTGATTGTTGATGTGTGTACCAAAGATAAATGAATATACATTGTTCTTGCAACCTGTAAAATAAAATGAAAGCATGCTTTCAGAAACTTCAGTCATATGAGTCGAGAGTAAATAATCCGTTGCATAGCGTGTAGCGTGTTTCTCTCACAATAAACTGAAAACCAAAACCAATCCAGAAAGAGTCATTAGACAGTAAACCTCCAGGTGGGCCCTGACATTGCTGAAAAGGATATATTTTCCCTGCATTTTACCCTTTGACCTGAACCGGAATGTGTTTTAATCAATGTTTTACAGTTTTTAATCAATCTGCAATATTGAATAGAATGCATTACACTATAAATATCTGTTGTTCCTTTATTTTTATTTCACTTTATAAATTATATATCATTAGTTTGTAGTGATTGTGTTCATACTACAGAATTTATTGAGTATCACAGAGAAATTCTTCCTAAGCCTTTGAAACTTGGCCTATTTTTGAGACCTCTGCTCTGTCTGTGCATGTGTGTGGTGTAAAGCAGCAAAGGATTCACATCCAAAATGTGGGAAGTCATCCTCAATCATATTGTCAATATTGATCAATTTTGCTGTTCGGCAGAGGCATAACTTCAGCATTTTTCAGTTTTCTGTCTGTTGTCTCGAAATTGGAAGGCCCTATTGTGAATGTTCTATATATGCTGTATGGCGTCCCAGCAGTTTCCAACCTGTCTGTTCATGTTTGAGCTGTGTTTCTGAAACCAAGTACAGCTGACGCTGGGCTACTGCGTAAGGCTCTATCCACACCTTAAATGTCTTTTTTCAATAACAGCAGCACGCAGAGTGAAAAGCTGGATGAATTCCTCACTTCCACCCAATAACTGATTAAGACATTTTATGTGTCACTTGTTTACATCTCAAAATGTTTACTAAATACATGGCTGCAGTCGTGGTGTATATATGTACAGTGCAAGAAAAACAAAGCCAAAGGTGTCATTCATTAATGTTTTCCATCATATCTTGAGCAACCGTGATCTGATTTCATACTGTGCACATCATTTGTACACAACAGCAGGGAGCAGTAAAGCTGAGGGGCTGATCGCGTGCAGACGGCTGCCTGCAGCTCCTCATCACTGTGGCTGCCTCCTCTTCCTCTTCCTCTACATTCTGTTTAGGAAAGTTTCACAATTCATATAATAACTGGCTGATTTGTTTTATAGATGCGTGTTGATTATTTCCTTTGACAGCCATGGTAAGTAGTGAATGGACTTCACTCATTCACACACTCACGCGCCAGTGGGCAGCGAGCTGGCAAACAGGACGTCTTCCCCAAGGACAATTCAACACAACAGCGACCTATAAGAAGTTTCCTCTCTTTTTAAAACCTCATATTTTACTGTTTTACCATTACTCATTGTATTTCATTGTCAGGGATTCACAGTCTACGTTAAGCCTTCTTTTGTCAAAAGACAAGGAAAGAAACATCTCAAAAATAACACATTCTGCGTTGGCACTGTATTGGCTCGATTTCAAATTAACATTTACAATACATCTCACAAAAGTTAGGGCACAAGCAACAAAATCAGCCTTTTGCAACCAATTATAACAATTGCTAATGGTTCAGTAGCACGTGATTAAAGAGTAGTTTAAGAGGTCGGGTTTCTTAGGAGTTTATCTTGACAGAAACTGTCACCAACACTATCAGAAGTTGCATTTAAAACACATGCAGTGTGCGAACAAAGTGAGTGAATGTATCTTAAGGGGCAATCAAAAGATAGATCACAGGAACTAAAATGTAAAAACACCAGAAGAAATGCTGGATGGCGAGACTCAAACATACAAACACACAATCTGACAAGAGGAACATGAGGGAAGTGAGTTTAAATACACTGGAGCTGGAGACACAGATGAACCACATTAGGTAGTCACAGTCTGAGGAGACGTAGTCAGGAAGGGAGACAAGCGTCATCCGGACGGAATCGATACCTGACAGAAACTAAGACCATACAGTTATTGTAATGTGTCTCAATTCTGATCTTATGTGGGACTTACTTGAACGGCTTTTGGACAATGTAGGCAGGGAAAAAAAAAGCATGGATTCAGATAATTTAAGATTTATTTCACATGTGGAAATAAATCGAGAATTTATCAGAAATGTATCAATGTAATATTCCCAAGCTGATTAGGCTGTCTGAACATTGCATCTATAATGTCATCAAATCTGCGACGAGCTAGTTTATTTTGTCACATAGTGAAAGCACAGTAAATACATGAGAAGCAAGAAAGCTATCCAACAAAATCACAGGGTTTTTGAATTTTTTGAAAAAATCTAGAAAATAGTTATAGCGTATGCGTAATATTCAATGATGGCACATTTCCTGGCAAAAAATTGTAAAAATGTTTAGCGGACTTCTCAGGCATCGCGACATGAGCATGAAACACGTCATCATCCATGCAGCGCTTGGTCCAGAAGTGTTTCTGAGGTTGTGGGCAAACATAATTATGAGAATCAGATATGGATCACTTGATAGAACAGGTGTAACTGCAGTAAAAAAAAAAAAAAAGAAAAAAAAGAAAGGATTTTGGCAGCAAATGTAATCTGGGTATTGACATTGAGCTACTTTGAAATATGGGCTCGTGTGATTTGCATGATTGTCCTTTTTTTGACTTTTTTTCCATTATCTAGTAGAGTTTAATTTTTTGGTCATCATTTGTGAATGTTATCTCTGCCACAAACAAAAAAGCAATCACAAGGCAGTGATTGGCTTTACCTAAATATGTGCCTCCATGATTTTTTTTTTTTAATACAAAGTAATGACTTAGAGAGACCACCATTAGGACATTTTGGGAGAAAAGCAATGCAAATGAAGAAAAGATAAAAGGAGATGAAATGCTCAGCTACTTGTAATAATGAATAAGGGGAATGAAAAAAAAATCAAAACAAGAAAGGTAAAAACCAGTGGAAAACTGTGTGGCACAATATAACTTATTTAAGAGGAAACTTGCATATGCAAGCGCATGGACACATTTTTAATGCAAATTCCAGCCTTGAAGTCAGATATAATAGAAGTGCTTTTCAAGCTACACAAAAAAAGTACAAAATATCACTATTTCTGTGTGACCATGTGAGAAAGATGCTTTATCTTTGATCTGTTGCATCCTACAAGAAATATATGGCTGTACGAGAAGAAAGATCATGTATTACAGATATTATTAACCAACAAAGTGGTCTGATAACTTTTGATGTGTCACTTTTCATCGTGATAAACATCTGCAGCGAGGTTTAAATCTCTGATGATAGCGGCAACGATACGAGGAAAAAAAAACAAGGACGACGACTATGAATAAAGATTAATGGCAGGAGAAATCTCCGAGTGTGAATATATAAACCGGAAAGTGTTATCCATAATACAGGACCTTCTGCTTTGTGCATGCATGTTATTGCTAGACAGGTTGACACAAGACGTCTGTGGAGAATATGTCGATGTTACATAATGTATCACTAACTCCATGCATTAATCATCCGCTTAAGTTGTAACATTTACATCACATAGGTTGTGCTTTGACTGAAGGCAGTGCTGTCTGCCAAAGTCTGGAAATTCAGTTTAATTTTGTGCAGTGAACTATAGCCTCACTCCCGCAGCCTTCTCTTCAATTAAACTTACTATACTTACTATATGAATCCCTCTCTTTCACTTAAGTGCTAATGGAGGGGATGAGTAAATCAATAATGCAAGTGTTTAAGATAATCCAATTCTGGGCACTACTGTGAGCCAGCATCTTCTTTGAGAGGCAGCAAAGCCTGCAACAAAAGCAAGAGGATATTTTTTTTCTTTCTGTTTCCACTTGGCAGAGTCTTAGCGAACGGAGTTCGAAGGAGCTTCAGAGTGACTAAAAAGCAAGGTCTTCCAACCTTTATAAGAAGACTGTTTAATTACCGAGAAGAAAACTTTCATTGTTGTTTCTTGTTGCGCTTTTTACCGGTGCTGATTTTCCACTTCTTGCAGATCCAGTTGCTGCTTTCTTTTTAGCCAGCCTACCTGTTTGTGAATCAATTCTTCCATCTTTTATGTTTTGTTTCATTCAGTTTGAGGTTCCTACAGACTGAGTTTCAAAAGGGGGTCTAAGATAAAGCAGAGACCGTAGAGTGAAGCAAATCCTTACCGTTGCTCTCTCACTGCACGGACAAGTGTTTAATAGTGAATTCTCACCCTGTTATCATAATATATGTAAGTGTTTATTAATATGCATGTATTTCTCTGGACTCACATCTATCAGAGACAAAGCCTGTGGGTCAGCGCCTGCTGTCACCCGGGGCTTTCTGAGGGCCACTAGATGTGAAACACAGGAGATCAAAAACAAACAAATAAAAAAAAAAAAAAAATGCTGAAAGGTCATAGTTGCCTGGAGGTTGTGTTTACACAACACCAGTTCCTCCGGCGAGTGGTCAGATCAGAGTCTGTTTGACAAGTCTCCCAAACCACAAACAATACATCTTCCCGAATGTCCACCTCCAACAGATTCACCTGTGAACAAATCCTGAGGTGATTTTCTTCTCACCGCAGAGATTTTTCTTAATTTTCCAAACAAAAGCACTTGATTTTTTTTATATTGTTTAGTGTATGTTGAAAAACTCACAGAGCAGCTTTCTGGTGCCCCACTTATTTTCCAGCAACATCAGTAACCTGATTATTTTCTTCAGTCTGTTCACAAACATGCATTAGTGAATCAGAGGCATGCATTAAAATAAAAAAAGAACTACTTAAGGGAACATAAAATCTTAGAAGATCTATGAATACTTATAACACTGATTGTCAAAGCTTTGTTTGGTTTGGACTCCCTATAAAAGGCACCTCCATCAGCCAAAACACAAACAACCCCCCCACGTCAGGCTTAGGTACTCTGTGCAGTGGCACTCTGTGGCATAAAAACAGCTCATTTCATTATAGAAATTACAACCCAAATCCTTTTGATTCGGCCATCGGCTGCATATAACAGCTTGATGATATTTTGTTATGAGGTGAGGAAATATGATCTGCAGAGAGGAGCACTGACCTGTGTTTACGAGGCCCACCGACCACCTTAACATGAATAGAACAAGGAGGCCTTTGCAAATAATTCCAGCGCATATTTTACAGTTGCAGTACACTGAAATGAAATGTCAACTGGCCGTCCTCTGATTTTATGTGTGAGCATCTCTGAAATGAGAAGCTTTATCGATAATGGATATGGTGCAGATTTCTGTCAGATGGAAATTGCTGTGACACTTTAGTTCTACCTTATGAATGAATAAACAAAGCATTTGATTGAGTTAAGCAAAATATGTCAAAATGTGAAAAAGAAAACACAAACAAAATGCTTAATCTTTGCTCTTATCCATGAATATCTTGATTCTGTTCCAGTATAATACCTCTCATTAGTTTTTTCTTATCCAATATCCACCCAATCAATTTGTACATTTGCTTGTGCAGTTTTTCTGCCGCTCACAAATAGCATTATTTTTGTTTTGCTCAGATTTAATGATAATTTATTAATATTAAACCATGTTTTTAATTTATTCATTTCTGACTTAACCTGTTGAACTACTTCATGTACTGAACAAAATACATTTTACAAACAACAAAAGGTTTTGAAACATCTGAAACATGACCTATATCATTAATATATAAAATAAATAGTTGGGGACCCAGCACTGAACCCTGGGGGACTCCACAGTCAATGTCCAGGCATGATGAGCAGCTGTCTCCGAGTAAGACGTATTGTTTTCTATTATTAAAATAGCTGCTAACACACTCACGACAAGGGGAAATGTACCTCTTTTAGACAAAGATGTGTGTATGTGTGTGTGTGTGTGTGTGTGTGTCTATTAATTGGTGTGGATATTAAGATATGTGTGTTTTACAAGCAGTAGTATGACTTTAGTCATTAATTGGACAGGTAGGCGAGTTGAATTCTCTGCGTATGTGTCATTTTTATGTGTGAGTGTGTGTTCGCAGTCACACATACTAAGGAACTTGTGTGTGAGTCAGCTCGAGAGACCAGTCAGCCATGATTAGATGATGTGAAGTTTGGGTCAAGGTTAACGTCTTCCATCAGGCGTGGTTTGGATTGCAGTGAAACCCCCCCGCCAGTCTCTGCCAACACGGAGGAGACAGTGAGCTCCTTCCCCTAACGTGACCTTGGTTTCATCCATTTTTTATGAGAGAGAATGGCGGAGAGAGTAGGGCACGCCACTCTGGCGGTAATTAGTCAGCAAAAATCCAGGCAGTTCTTACCCGCCGTACTTATATAGTCTTCTATTCTCGTCCGATTCTTGAGTGAATTTTGGAAAGCTCAGTAAGGCCATTTTCACAAAATCAAAGGGCAGCCTGTGTTAGAAAATGGAAAATAATAATAAGAAAAACTTAACATCTATGAATTTCACAAGGGAATACGCACAAGCTTTTTTCAACGTTTTTAAAATATTTTTTTTTTGCTCTGTAAATTAGAAGCATTTGGTGAGGAGTGGAAAAAAAATTCAAAGCAGAATAATTTTGTGCAAGTGAGGAGCAGAGGAAGAAAGAGAGGGAGTGTGAGAGCCATGAACAAGGTCTTTAGAAAGCAGAAGCTGTCAACCAGGGATTAGCAGAATGAGCAGAAAACCGACAATAGGCAGCAGCTTATATACTTTAGACGACAGGATTTCAATTTTAATCCACAATAAACTATGGGTGGAGGGGGTGGGGGGGGTGCATGAATCACAATCACCACCAGTAGGCCCAAATATCCACACTGTGGTGGCTTGTATTAAAATAAGGGAGATGCAGGAAACAATTGAGATTAAAAAGAAACAGAAGAAAATGAAAAACATGTTAATGTGATTATGTTGAAGAAAAGAGTAAGCTCGTAGGTTTGAATTTATCGAACTACAATGCATTTGGAATTCATCTGTTATTGTTTTATAAAAACATATGAGAGAGAGAGAGCATCCTAAATTATCGGAAACAAAAGTCAGTCATGGAGGTATATTTTGTTCCACCTCAGAAGTTTCCTATCACGTAGTAAAAAGATTTATGGATGTCGGTTATAGTTTTGCATCCTAAGATTGCCTGATATAATCTGACAGTGTGGGGATTTTGATAAAAGAATAGGAATGCAACAGGAAGGTGATGCAACAACCAATGTGAATACAGCCAAGTCACTGATTCAGTCAATCAGCATAGATACGTATTCTTTAAAATTTTATAGCATTTTTCCACAACTCACCAAAATATTTTGTAGATTCCCACAGAGGTGTCCAATATACATCCTCTGATTCAATCAATTTATCTCATACTGAAAGTTAAAATGGTGGAATAAAGAAGAGAAGTAACCAGCAGAGTCGAGGAGGTGGCACTGGTGTTGATATGGAGAAGACTCAATTCAATATTTTTTATTTGCTTCTAACCTCAGCAATGCCCACGTGACAAGCGGCAGTACTGCGACATTTAGATATATAAGAGATTGAAAATAATGTTGACGTGATGATTGAGGAGTATTGACAGAGGGCTCTGCCTGCATCCACACTTTGATGAGATGATGTTCACAATAAAACACTGTGTTTTCTATGACTTCGATCAAAGTAGTTGTCACCTCTAATTCAGTGGAGGTCTGCATCAAGAAAAGGCAAAGTGAATGTGGCAGAATGAATGGGAGGGATAACCAAAATTCAACCAAATCAAAGACAACGCCACCTGGGGGCTTGCACCCCAGGATCTCAAATGCTAAACCAAATTAAACCAAAAAAAACAAGGGCCCGCAGGTTCAAAGGATTCACTGGGACGGGAGACGTGAGTTCAAATTAAAACAAACTTTATTAAATTCCTAATGTTAAAATCAACAGACTAACTCAAAATAAATGGGGGTTGAGGCCTGCCAAACAAAACCAAACTGGACAGGGCTGGGGCTTACCACGACAGCGGTAACAGAAAGGGGGGAGGATCCAAAAACACACAGCACCCGTGACACAGCAAACCAAAAAGTGAAAACGGAACCACCACCAGGGAACCGCTGCCGCTCTGGGACCCCCAGCACCTGTCAAAAGAAAAGAAAATCAACAATTAAACTCACAAAATGATGGCAGCCTTCATACCCTGAAAACAAAAACCCAATACCTAAATATTCAAACGAAAGAGGAACAAAATAATTTATACGAAATGAAAAAAACAAATCATTACAAAATAACAAGAACCAAAGGGATAGAACAGAAAACAATAAAGCAACGTAATCACTATTAAACGCAATCGAACAGAAGAAGGAAAAAAAGAAGAAAATCAGAAGGAAAAGTGCGTCTGCATTTCTAAAATTGCCCGAGCACGGCGCAGGCTCAAGCTCCTAGGCTCGACGCAGGAGAGCCACACTTCTCAAGGAGCCTGGGTGGTCCATCAGGCCCATAGGGCAGCAGGGTGTACTGAGGAGGCCGTGTGCGACGAGCAGGTGTCAAGCACATCCAAAGAAGGAGAGCCAAAACAGCAGTAAAGCCCGGGGTCAACTGCAGCTGATGACTGCACCACTGTAAAACAAACCATGAAATCACACCAAAATAATGAAATTAATCTAAACAATAAATCACTGTTCCCTACTGAGGAGGGATTGGCACACCTGGCAGCATGAAGGAGAGCATACACAGCCCGATACAGCGGCGGCGGCGGCTGCAGGAAACACACCGCTCCCACACAGACTCCAGAGCAGTCCAGCTCCCAGTCAATTCACCGCTTTATGGGAGGCCAAACACTATCCTGCACAGACACGCTGTCAGGACAGCAGCCACATGTCTGTCAGTCCCATGAAGGAGGAAGAGGAAGAGCAAGAGAAAGGGCGGAGCAGGGATATTTATAGACGCCCAGTAATTAGAAGCCACACTGCCTCCAGTGGAGGGGAGTGCAACTCCCCACCATGCCACATCAACATTGCCAGAAAAAACACAAAACAAACAAACCAAAACAAAAAAGCGATCCGACCTGCTCGCCACCCGAGGCCCAGTCTGCAGGACTCGGCAGGAGGTCAGACCTGTTCCCTTCTGGGCCACAGAAACAGACCCGCCATGTCGAGTCACAGCAAGGTCACAGTTCCCTGTTGAGCGCATTGTCTCGGTGTGTGTGTGTAAATTAGTATTAAAAAGCCTCACAGTTGGAGGAAGTCACCTCATATTTAGTGCAGTGTAATCTGCACTACAGGCCGGGCACCCCAGGGAAACGCCAGCATGTCCTCATAATAACTTATCTTTACTGCAACTTGCTGTGCTTGAAGGAATTAAGATGGGAGCCTGAATGAAAGAGACTGACACAATTTATTAAGGAATGCAGATTGGGATGATTGGATATGCCTAATCAAACAACTTGATTCAGACAAGAGACCAATGATTGTGTCCTATGTGAAAACTACATTTAGAAATGTCTAATTTTTGTCATTGTAACCGTAATAATTTACATTATGAGTGTTACAAGTCGTTAGAGTAATGCCAATTTGAACCCAGACTACTAAGACAATTTCAAGCCCAATCTCACCAATTTCATGTAACTCATGCTCAGTATAATTACTCGGATTACACTTGTCCAGTAGTTTGTTTGTACACTCCAATGAATTTTGCCTGATGTGCAGGTGGATCAAAAATAGGCTGTTTCTAAATGCTGAAATTCAACACACCCCAGGTATTGTGAAAAGCGATCACGTCAACATTTACTCGTAGACACTGGGCTGTATTTTAGCCACGTACAAATAGCCTCATAGCACTCCGAGGCAAAATACAGAGCCAAATAGCATCTGGTATGACAGGTTGCAGCGTTGACATGGAAACACTCTGCTTTCAGCTAAAATTTGTTTTCTGACACAAGTCACTTTAGAGCACGGACATACTGGTTTTCTCAGCAGAGCCAGGAGTATCGGCTTCCATTAACGTCAATGTGTTTGCTAAACCACTTGCTCCTTCCTGGCCGATTTACTATTCACTTGTGAAAAAAATGTGTTTTTAGAATCTCAGTGTGAGAGCGTTTGCTTTCAGATACATCAGATCAAGTGTGCTACAGATTTTGATGGAACTTTTGCCCTGTGTGTGACCTCTCCGAGTGAAAGATTGACATGTACATAGTGAAGTGAGAACATTTTGCACATTTTGTAAGTTCATTGCTGAAATCTTTCATCACCTTCATCAGCAATGATGTATGCAGATAAGCACACAGTGCAGAGGGTTGCTAATGTTTCAAATCTTAACAAGTCTGAGAGTTATTAGTGACTTACAGCACTTGTTTTTTCAATAAGAATGTTTTCTTACCTGCTTGCACAACGAACAACATTATTCAAAGGTCACAGTTCATATATGCATGTATGACCAATATGAGTGTATATTCATGAAATGTTGATTTTTCAAACTTGAAGCATTTTTTTGTAAATGCTTTGCACATAATATAAATAAAAAATACCATTAGTAAGCAATGGGCATAGCAAGGAGGAAAAGAAAACCTCCACAAAGCATCCATTCGACTCTATTGTCCAATCTATTCACCTTGGAACCAAAAGGGACAAACAGATTAAGTAAAAAAAAAAAAAAATGCATTGAAACTCACTTAAAAAGTTACAGAACAACAGAAAGACAGCAGCTTTGTGCTTCACAACACTTTCAGTCTAGAAGTAGTTTTTGTTTACTTGACTACTGGAGTGCAACAGCAGACAACAAAGATCAGCGACACAGGAAAGGAAGACGTGCCCAAGGGCACGTCGGAATACAGCCCGAGTAATAGAAACAAAATGACATTTGGCCCTTTCCTTTCACATGGCTTTGAGTCTTAAGCATCATTGATGGAAAGAAGAGTGAGGAAGAGCACAAGATTATTATAAAGTATTGAGACAGAAAAAGGAGAGGAAAGGTTAATTCCTGTTCAGCCCAGCCTGAAGACAGCACACATTACAATGTGCACTTTAAGCACACAGAAGACAAATTGAATTCAAACTCCCATCTCTCAACAAGTCACCTGGCTGGGCTTTTCACTCACTAGATAAATCACTCTCCATGCTGGAAGAGAGAAGGCTGAGCAGACGCTTATTGTCTCCCATCAACTGCACGCTATTTTTATGTACAAAAGAAGAATACATTTAGATGCATTTTCAATGAAAACATCCCCATGAACCCCATCTTTTCATATTACATCTCACTTTACTGCCTATTCTGTCTCTGTTCATTTCATCTGTAGATCCTGAAATTCAAATATACTGAATTATTAAGTTTTTAAAATTTATGTTTTACTAAATCACAGTGATATTTTTCAAAGAATGCGACTTGTGATATCATATTTTGAGAGATACTACAGTTTCAAAAACATCATCATGGAGGATAATGGACATTTCAGGTATACACCAGGTTTATTACTGAATTTTTGAAAAATTAATCTTCAAAATCTTTACATGTCGATTAAAACAGATCTAAATTTAATTGTTTTCACTAAACTTCTTGCCGTAACTCTTAGAAAGTTGCCCATCTCGACTGGGCGTTGACGAAAACAGCCACTCCGTTGTAAAAGATGCTATCCCAGCAGACACTTGTTTCATTTCAGTCATCATGTTGCAACATTTGTTGTAAAGCACACCTTGCTCTCATCAAGGCTTCTATTAGTCATTGACAGCTTAAGTACATTTGCTTTCTCAGCAGCATAGAGAATGTCGATATGCCCCCATTTTCTTTGGCTGAAATGTGATTCGGCGGGGCTGATTGCTGATAGCCTGTGCCCTAAAGCTGGTGCTGATTGTCTATTACAAAGAGCCCGGCTCCCTGAGGATTCAGCAGAACAGGACTGAGCAACCTCACATGTGCCCGCGGTCTGTCCTCCTGAGAGAGGCAGGAAAAAAAAAAAAAAAAATGCAATTGTAAGTTCATTCAGCAATGTGTTTTTTTTTTTTTTTCCCCTGCTTACAACAGATCTATTTTCTGCTTCACCATGAAAAGACATGCCAACGGGTGGCTCAGCCGGAGGCGTTTTCTTTTCATATTTAAAATTGATTTTTTTTCCCTTTTTTTTTTTATTTTTTTGGATGAAGTACAAATAGGAAGCTTTTATCACTGATACTAGCACTAAGTGATCCTCACATTTATAGTTCAGGAAAGTGTTGCAATCATCATTAAACAGATATTTTATGTGGTATAGTGACCGTCTTCATCTTTGCCAGAGTATATAACATGCCTCGACGTTTCAAAATATATGAAGCATGATAATATTTATAGTAGGAGTTATAAAGAGACATAGAACAGAAGCTGTTTTTTTTTTTTTTTTTGGTTCTCCAGTTACAATGAACTCTGTCATGCAAATTTCTTTTTTGTTGCCATTTGACTGAAGGTAGAGGCACGGTGCATCAATCATCTTTAAATTAATTCCAGTATTGTGCTGGGTGCAGTTTGGAATATAGAATAGTTCATGGGTCTATCATCATATTGATGAAAAAAAAAAAAGAGAATTTCAAAAAGTCAAAGGAGAAGAATTTACCAGTGTCTTTGTAACATCTTGCATTTTTTCAAAACACATGACCTGACTGAGAAATATTAGGAGTTTTTTGGATGTGTGTTTCATGTGATGGAGAACGCGAACGTAACCAAGAGGAATACACAGTTCACACAGAAAATATTCATATTTATATTTGTTGTAGTGATTTAAGTTGGGCAGCAGATGGCGTATTGTCGCCGAAAAGCATTTCAAAAACAAGAAAAAGGCCTTTAGAGGTAATGGAGTAGGTTTGACTGTTTTCGCTGACTGGACTCTGGACGGGTGACTCACCTCGGAGAGCCGGGCGCTCCAGTCACTCACTCAGGCCTCATTAGCGTCTGTGTTGCTGTTGGTGGCAAAGCCGCTAGTTAAACCAGTCAAGCCTTGTCTGACCTCTTGCAAAAGCACTGTGGGGTGTTTGCTGCTTTGAAGTCTTCTCATGTTTGATGTGATTCCTCATTGGAAAGCTGAGACACCCTGCAAAGCCGGTAAAATGGTGGATGGTCTTGACTTACATGGAGAACTGACCATCATCTTTCCATGAGCAGTCACATTCACACACACACGTGGAACTGTGAGCTGGTTTCAGTTCAGTTCTGAATGCGCACACAGCGACAGTGGTTTGAGACACCATCCCTCGATTTACGTTAATTTTAACAAATTGATCAGTGAATGAGTTAAGGAAGGAAGAATCAACAGACTCAAGTTAGTGAAATGACTTGTTTTTGAGGCTTGCAACTCTTAAGCTGCAGTGTTTTTTATAAAGATGCCAGCTAATATTGTAGATCCGCTAACTTACAAATGATTTATCATTTCAATCTCAGAGAGCTCAACAGCACTAATCCATCCAACCATCCAGAATTAGCCTTTTTTTATATCAGTACTACTGACACAGTGATGGTTTTACTTGGTATTGGACCATAAAGGGTATCAGAGGAATATCACATCCTGGATTTTATGAGCTAGTTCAGTGTCCATCTTCTGTTTTTTATGCTTTTGAGGTGCCACTTCCAGTTAGTATATCAGCATTATTAAAAAATAGCTTTTTTTCGATTAATTCATCAGTACTGTTCATGTTTTATTATGTCATGTTGTTGTAAGCAGTGAAGTTAATAAGGAAACAAAGATCTAACTGTCTGATATACAGAATGATCAAAAACAAATCAGGAATAATTGTGCTTTTCTTGACTTTTAAAAAAACCACTCAAATTAAAAATGTCAACTTGATGTCTTTTTAAGACTTGTTAGTCATCTCTTTGTGGGCGCCTGAATGTTCCATCCAATATTGATAACATGATAAACAAAATGGTGATATAACCAAATCTCAATGGCTTTTCATAGAACAAAAATATCAGTTCATCATGACAATTATTAATTAGTCATTCAATGTTTTTTTGTTTTTTTTTAACCAAATGTATTATCAGAATGTACACTCACTGACTAAAAAAACTTTATTTTCCACAGACTTGTGAAAAGATATGACTGTGTTCAGGGAAATCTGGAGAAATATCCGAACAGCAGCAGCCTGCATGCTCGAAAAAAAAATTAGCTGAGGTGTACAAGAAGCGATAATCTCCCCTTCTCTGATAGATTATGACAATTCCTCACATTGTCCTTGAGTGCATGGTGGCATTCTCACAGAGGCAGTGTGCAGTCGTCAGCCCGCCACCCACTTGTGCTGGGAAAAGCTAAAAACAAACAAACCCTCCTCTGCACCGCGGCTGGCAAAAGCATCGAGCGGAGCACATTCCAGGGAGCAGACAGAGGAAACAAAGGTAGCTTGAGAGCAGGGATATCTAACAACATCCAAAAACCGACTGCGGCAAAGGAAGAAGCTGTCGAGCAATGCTGTTTAAGCTCTCTTTTCTTAAAGATGAAATCCAGCCGGCAAAGATTTTACTCTGGTTGTTTTTTTTTAGACCAAACTCTGTAAATCCTAACATATTTCACTTTTTGTGATCATCATTAACTGGAGTCAATTCGACGCCACAAAAATAAATCACTGTTTTGCACAGTGAAAAAAACTATTACACTACAAACAATCTGTCATGCTTTTCTTTACATAAAACGGGACATTAAAAACAAGTATTTAAAAGTAAAACTGGAAGGATTTAAATAATTTACTGAAATTTAAAGATGGAAACACTGGTGACAGTTTAGTGGGAGAAGTTTAAGAAATATTTCCTTTTTGCATAAACGTGTTCACATCACTAGCAACACAGAAAGGCATCAATAGCATTTGATACACATGAGAGGTACACTGACACAAGTTATGGTCATATTTAGATTTTTTTCATTTTGTTTTTGACAATCGTGTTTGAAAGAGCTACTAAGTCAGTCAACCTGGGAACACCCCGCACCTGTACATCCCGTCTGAGGTCTTGGAGCGTGTTTATTAGGGCCGACTCGGGATGTCCATGAGATTTCTGTGCTGCAGATATTGCCACCACCTCATTACAGCCAGGGCTCCGGCTGGAGGGCCAGAGTGACCCCCCAACCCCAGGAGGGGAGCACTGAGGCGGAGGCCAGACAAGCCCCAGATATCATGGGAAGAATGAAGTCCTCGTACCTTGAGGATCATTGGGTAACAAGATCTCCTTGTAAAAGGGAAAATAAATGAATAAACCCAGAAAGCAAACATTTGAAATCAATCACTTCAGCTATTCTTTTACTCATTTCGATGACTTATCACCACTCAGCAGTTTCATATTTTACAACACAAGAGCATGAAAAGATGTATGGAAGTAAAAATTTGAAAGCATTCATAAAAAAATGCTATATTGATGATAATATTGATATAATGATTGTTGAGCTTCAAATCAAATCAAACTTCATTTATGTAGCACTTTTAATGCAATAAAATGGTGCAAAAAATGCTTTACTGTACGAAAACAAAATGAAAACAGAGTAACTGCCATACATATCAAAGATAAATGAGTAAATTAAATTCTAAAAACCTACAAGTAAAAAGGGAGGTATTAATTGAAAGACTTTTTAAAAAGAAGGTGTTGAGTCTGTTTTTACAAACGAACTTTCTCCAGCAGACCCTTCCATAAACCCTTCCTGTGCTGGAGGGGTGACCGCAGTATATGGTCTACCTGTGGTCGTCTCCTAAATGGGAGGTTGTTGGTTTGAATCCCATCTATTCCTGTCCTCATGCTAAAGGGCAACTCCGGTTTTTTGACAGCTGGACCTTATGTATAGGTGTGTGCATGCTCATACACTCACTCAGACAAACATCATGCAGCTCGGAGTCCTCCAGAAGTTATTTAGATCCAACCGATTTAGCGGGGGAGACGGCAAGGGAGCCTCAGCGCGGGACATAATCTCTGCAAAATCACTCATTTTGGCTATATTTTTTCATCCATCATAAAGTCAGCTCCTTTACCATCTTCAGGTGGGTCAGCTGACAGTTTTCGCTAACTTAGCCACAATTAGCTCGGATGGGAACGTCGGAGCTCCTCTCCCCAGCAGAGAGGCACTCTGAGTCGGCTCTGCTCTGCTCTGATGGGATCTACTGCGCTGAGCTCTTCTCTGACACTGTGCTAACTTAGCCACAATTAGCTCGGATGCTGGAGCCTCTCCCGTCAGCCGCGGCCTGCACACAGCGCTCCTCGCCCGGCTTGGAGACCTCCAGAGACTCTCGGTGAGGAGAAACTTCCAGGAGTGCCCCGCAGCCCGCGCACAGTGTGCCTCCGCCAGGCAACGGAGCTATGCAGCCTCCCGGCGAGTCAGACGGCCAGGCGCCATGACAGCCGAGGCTGACTCAGAGTGCCTCTCTGCTGGGGAGAGGAGCTCCAACGTTCCCATCCAAGCTAATTGTGGCTAAGTTAGCGAAAACTGTCAGCTGACCCACTGAAGACGGTAGACAAACTGACTTTATGATAACACTGGCAATGGATGAAAAAATATAGCCGAAATGAGCGATTTTGCAGAGATTATGTCCCGCGCTGAAGCTCCCTTGCCGTGGCCCCTGTTAAATCGGTTGGATCTAAATAACTTCTGGACGACTGCGAGCTGCACGACGTTTGTCTGAGTGAGTATATGAGCATGCACACACCTATAAATAAGGTCCAGGTGTCAAACAACTGGAGTTGCCCTTTAAGGGGGGCTTGGGCAAGACACTGAATTCCAAACTGATCCCAGTGGATGGATTACACTGCTGGTGTGTGAATGTGGTGGAGCACTGTAGACCTACGGTTGTAAAGCACTTTGGGCTTTGCTCAATCAGTGGAAAACACTATATAGTCTGTGTATGTGTACACTCACTTAATCTTAGCTAAGCATTAGCCATATTGTAGATTATCACTAAACATTTATCATACAACTGTAATTTCAGTTACACATAAGTCCTTTTCCTTTTAAAATAAAAAAAGAAAATAACGTGGCAAAAATTGCCTGCATTGTTTAATGCTATGATGTGTGAGAGTGAAACACTTTTGAATTTGACAATTTAATCCAAAATCTACACATTTTCTTCTCCATTTCAAAATTTGGACCACCAGTTTATCACATAACAATCACATAACAGAGGACACCAAATTACCCAGAGAAAGGCATCATACCGTGAGAACATGAAAACTTCTCACAGAGAGGCCCCAAGTCTGTAACCATGAACCGGGTATCGTCTTCTTCGTCTGTCCATGCAAACATCTGCCTACTCGCCATCATTAATGCCTGGTTCTGTACACATGGCCCTGTGCTTTCACAACAAAACATAGATAACAGCACCCACTAGTGGTCCAACATTTGAACTTCACCGTTTTCTGCATTTCTGCCGTTTCCATGTAAATAGACATCAGTTTTAAAACATTGCTAGGTGGGCGTGGGCGTGGGCGTGGGCGTCTGCCTGGGGGGGCGGCTTGGGTCCGGGCTCTGTGATGACCGCCGGCTGTCTGGGCTCTGAGGGCCTCTCTGGCCTGCTTCTGGCCTTCTCAGAGGTCAGAGGTCATATATGCATGATCACTATCACCATCACTGTCACCATCATATTCACATGATCACGTTGATCTTTAATCACTCTTCACATACTGGGTTACCTTGTCTTCTTGTGGTGGTTAGACTAATGGTGATCTGTAGCAGACCTCTCTTGATGCACGCCCCGAGTTTACTACTAGTTACGACTAGCTATATTCAAAAAAAAAAAAAAAAAAAAAAAAAAAAGGGTTTGTAGTGTCCTTGCATTTCCTTCCTCCCCTACACCTCCTTTTATTTTTGTGGCCTGGTCTGTTCACTAATATGGTTCGGGAAAAAAAAAAAAAAAATGTATGTATGGTTCTGTGATTTTCTGTGTTGGTTGTCGGCTCTGTTTTGGTGTTGCCTAGATTGGGGGTTTGGGATTGTTCTAGGTTGCGTGTGGTGCGTCGACAACACTGTTTTGTATTGTGACTTTGTACATAGGTTGTGCCCCCCCCCCCCCTGTTCTCCCTCTCTTTATCTTTCTCTCTTTCTGTCCCTGCTCTCTGAGCGTTTCCGTCCCGGTCCTGTCCGGCAGCCATGCCGGATGCCAGCTTTAAATAAAGGCAGCAGCAGGAGGAGACTCAGTCTCGTCCTGCTGCTAATATTAAAATCTGTTTGGATAGTAAAAGGCTACAATCATACAATATTGCATGCCCCAGCTGCCGAACAGGACAAGGGAAAAAAAAAAAAAAAAAAAAAAAACATTGCTAGGTGGCCGACAGGGGCACGATGCAAAGCACAAAACGATGCAAACCATCTTCAGATGAACAAACGCTGTTCTCTCTCTATCCCATATTTCTCCATGGAGCTGTTAGGCTGAGAGCGCCCCCTGCAGGCTTGGAGCACTTCCATTTGTAGCAGCTGCTTATGAAGCATTTGTTCATTTGAAGATGGTCTGTCGGTTTGCATCGTTCTGTGCTTTGCGTAGTTTCTCTATGCAGCGCATTTCATGATGATGCATTTCGTTTTGTTTTTTGCAGCATGTTTTTCCATTTGCACCATGTTCCTTTATTTGCGTCTCCTTTAGATTTGTGCTTTGAATCGTTTCTCTACTGGAAGGCGTTTTCTCTACCTGAGATGCACTGAACCGGTGCGTTTGGCCCCTGTCGGCCACCGTACATTACAGTCTGAATGTGAAACTTTTATGAAATGAAAATGCAAAAATGATGTTCACTTGTATCTCCTTTTTGTAAACAGGGTCTAAGTTGGATGTGTTGGAGTCACTGCGGTGTCTGTATTATAATCTAAACCACCTTCTCACCCCTCTTTTACATTTTCTTCACAGTCTGTCACCTGGAGACCTTCATCACTGTATTCAGTCCAAACAGTCCCGCTAAACAATTGCATGCATTAGCAAAGACAAAGAAGTTTGGCCCCCAAAGCGGCTGCTGAAAAGACACGCTGAGAGGGAATAAATGATGACAATTACTATTTGATTCTCAGCAGGAGTCCCAGAAGCAAAGGTTTTACATAACCATCTTTTGCACTGAATCACTGTTCAAGAAAACGAGTCCTTTATGCTTTTAAATAAAGATGTCCTTAGAGGGTTTCCGTCTCAGGCTTTCAACTGAAACAACATCGTGATTGTTTTCTAAAAATACTTGAAGACCCTCGGTGTCAGGCGGTATAAAGAAAGTTCAAATTATACACCAGCTTTGAGTGTTATTTTCTTGCTCCGTCAGGCACCATGAAAAACCCCGGTCGCATGAAACCATGGACAAATGAGTACAAACACAACCACTAAGAGGTGATCCTTGAAAATAAATCACTACAAGTCGACATCTAAATGCATTCATCTTGCCGCAGAAGCTTTTTCACATGCAAGAACACTGAGGACTTAGTTCCGATCTGCAGAAAAGAAAACTTAATCCTTAAAACCTGAATTATAGTCAGTGTCCTCACCTAAGGTGCATTCATCTATTGATATTCCTCTGTAGGCCTTTAATAGAATGTCTTCGACTGTTTTCCAAAGAAAGTTATAGTATAGTAAAAAAAAAAAAAATGGCATCCTTGAATGTCAAATGTGAAAAATCACTAAGCAAAAGACCGGCTCCAAAGGGGACTGAAACACCAGACTCTTTGTTTTCCTCAAAAGCCAAGTGCTTGTAGAATCAACTGGCCAGTGGAGCTAGACAAATGTGCCCCGAGGCTGACCCCAGGCTGGCTGGAAATGATCTACCGAGGGGAACCAGAGACCTAAATGTCAGAGACAGTCATGGGTCATGGGTGCCATTGCTCTGAGGCACGAGGGGCTGCCTCGTCTTCATCTCACTAACCTCCCCCGTGAGGTGTCACTTCGGGTGCTTCCAGCTCGGGTCACACCTCAGGTTTTGTTTTCACAAACCTTGTCTCTGTGTCTTGTGCCGCTCAAGTTAGAAGAAAGGTAACTCTGTGTGGGCAGTGGGAATAAGAGAAAAAAGAAAGGAAAGAAAAAACACAAATCTCAAACTGAAACAGGGCAACAGCTGCTGATTGTGTACAAATGTATACATAACTGAGAAAATATAAAGGCAACCCTACCACCATGGTAAAAATGCATGTATGTATTAGAGTAACAGAAAACATTTTCATTCATTAATGAAATAAGGTAATTACCACACATGAAGATCTCAGGTGTTGCAACAAAATGTTCCAAATATGGAATAAAAATCTATCAGACGGTGTAAAACTGACCAAACTGATGTTATGAAAATCATTAAATAGGCTAAAGTTCTCCCTGGATGTTTTCAAAAAAGCAATCCCAATTCTGTAATCTGATCCTAACCGGCACATGGTGCCATGAGCAGTTAATAAAAGCAGATTATGAAGAGATAGTTTATCCTGGAGTTTCACAGACCTGTGGCCTGCTCACAGGACTGAATCCCTCCCGCACACAAAATGCCGCAGCCGAAGTATCTCTTTTTCCTTCTTTTCATATTTTAACTTGACATATTTGGTTCAAGATTTTTATGGCTTGAGAAAATTATTGATTAAAATGTGTCTGCTAAAACCTTAATGGGCATAAAAGATGCACCAGTGACAAATGCTGCTTTTGGATTCCCTCGTTTTTCTCTCCATATTCATTACATGGTGGCAGAACTGCTGTCACATTCAACATGAGCGCACGAGTCAATATGAACAAGTCGTTTGTGATAATCACTGTCATATTTTAAAATCATCCTTGAGCAGATGATGACTGATAATGACAGTGAAACATTAAGAAATGCAAAAACATAATAGAGCAGTAATTCATCTGAAGAGAAGGGTGTGGGATCTTTTTGCATGTAATCTGTGAAGTAATTCCTTGGGGAAGAAGTCATGGATTCATTTCAGTTGGTAAATATGCGTACGGCTGTAAATATGTATCGCTGTATTGTGGAATCACGTATTCCATTTTGTTAATATAATATATTCAATTTTAATGCTTTTCTTCCAGTGGGAAGTTTTCAGAACAGTCCACAACTCGAACGCACTGTCAGACAAAAGATTTTATGAAACTCTTCAGCCCTGTGATTTGCAAGGATGTTATTTTCAAGCTAATTAATCCAGGACTAAAACAGATTAAAAAAAATTCTTCACTGTTTTCTTTTTTTTCCACAACTTTCAATGATTTGAATGCATAACTGATATATATTAGAAAAAAAGAAAAAGAAAAACACTGAGAAGCAAGGAAAATAGTACTGCAAAGACTTATTTATATCCTGATGATTTTTTTGATTGTGTTTTTTGAGGACGTGCTGGCAAGAAGTAATTTTTCACTTGAGGCAATGACATTTGTGTGATTTGAGAAGTTTAAAGTTGCAGGCCTTGAAATGCAAGAGAAACTCCCCCAACTTTTGTCTTCTTCAGTTTTTTATTATTTTTATTATTATTATTATTTGTTTTTGCAATTTTGAGAAAATTCCTCTGCAGACTCAAAAATACCACAGCGTTAGCGATATGAACACCAACGTCAAATCAACACTGGGAAAATACCCAAGCTTTTCCCAGCATATGTCAGAGGCACTGAGATGCTGACAGCTGTCATGAAACCCCGAGACACCCCTGAACTTATGAGTGTTTCCGTCTATAAAGTGAATAAACAAAATGAGAATGAAGGGAGTGTTTTCATCTAGAGCTTAGGACACACCTGAGGACTGGCGAAAACCTACTTCGAACTGAGACTGATTCAACGTGCACAGGATTTAGTTCTTTACCATCGACGGTGATGAAACTAAATACGACGTAACTGGAAAAAAAATAATAAAAAATAAAACTTACCACTTAAAGGTACCAGCAAAACACTTCCACTCTAATCCCTGCTAGTTTCAAAATGTAAGATTGTCTCGAATTCATAAGGACAGCCATCCAATTGAGATTCAGGGCAAACAGGCTTTGAGACTCCGGAGTGGAGAAAGAAGGAACTGGAGGTGATTCAACTTTGTGAGAGCTAACTGAAGGTAATGCTGTGTACATATATTCTTATTTCTTCCTACAGGCAACATCACCAGCTCAGCCAAAGTCACCGTCATTTCTCAAGAGAGCTGCAGTGACAGCAGAAAGTGGATCATCAACAACTTAGTACGGATTCAGTTGTGTTTTTTGTGATTGTTATAAATTAAACTGAGCATCGTCAGTCTGTCTTTCCTCTCTAATGTGTTCCAGAGACATACATAGTTAGTATTTGCATCCACACCTATTCTTTAATACCCCAACCTGTGAGCTAAATGAGGGATTGTCTTCCTCGGGCTCGATGCTGCTCATTTGATCACCAAATTTTCTACTTCACGGCAGATACTCATAATTCAGTACCGGACAGGCAGAAGGGACCTTTTTAAAATTCAGCCTGTATACATCATCAATTAAGGCATGAGACAAAAAATAAAAGAAATTCTGCCAAATGTTGCTTATATTCATCTGAACTTGGAGAAAAGACTGAAAAAAAAAAAAAAAAAAAAAATCCAAAATACTTTCAGGGCCATTTGTAACCTGAGAGAGAAAATAAAGGTTGACATGCATATCATATAGCTGCAAGGCTAATTCAGACGGCCGTATCAAACTTCAGAGGAATGCCTGCACATATATTTCAGTTCACACAAAGATTTATTGACCAAGTTTCGATTCTTGATGGTCCTTCAACATTTTTTTCCCCTAGTGAAAGTGATTCATGGCAGTTCCTCTCAATACAATCTATTTTTTTGCTCTTCACTACGTTGAGACCGGCGAGTTTGATAGACGGGGTTCTGATTTGAATTTCAATATTGTCTGTAATGCTTCTAATGATATATGAATAATGCAGCCGTCCACTTTGTGGATTTACTTACCGGGCATTGTATTTTATTTTGATCTGCATTGTGTAAGTAATGTTTAAATTATTTATGATGCTTGCTGATAAATCATTTTTTCATGACCAATCGCTCCCACCATCACAGAGCAGTTCAGCACAATAAATAAATATGGATGTGTTTTGCTCATCCAATGAAAGCATGGTGACCTGATGAGGATTTACGAAGGATCGAAACCTTGTCGATAAGTCTTTTTGTGTGTCTCGATATAAGAATACAGGCTCTTCTTTTAGAAGTTTGGCATTTGGAAGCTGTGCCATAGGCTTAATTGTTAATGATTAGTTGATTCATTTATGGTGCCAAGATTAGCTTTTTTTTTTAATTTATTTATTTTTTTTATTTTGTACGTTGTTGAATTCAGTTTTCACAAAGAATGGTCATGAACTTTCAAAGTAAGAAGCTCAACATCGCTTTCAGTTATACAATTGAAAAACATTACATTTCCCAGGAATGGTATTGATTGAACAATAATAGGAAATCAAGTGTGGAGCAGCTATTGCTGCCTGCAGATCTTTAAGAGTCTGGAGAGAGAGTCAAGTTGTTGCCAACACAAAAGACACAAGATGCAATATACAAAAGAGGCTGTCGCTTTGATATTAAACTAGAAAATACCCCCAAGAAATGTTGATTATGCCAGGTTTATTGGAGGAAGGTGCAAGGAGGAGGACCCAGAGAGCAAAGGAGATGCGTGTTAAATTCATATTTATAATCCATAAAGGGGAAGCAAAGTCCAAAGACTGAAAATCCTCAAAGTCCACAAAACAAAGCGAGGAAGACAAACAGAACATACCTGAACAGCTCCTTATGAATCCAGAGCAGCAGGTGACTGCAATGAACAGTCAGGCACAGGTGAACAACATCAGTGCAAGGAAACAGCAATCAGACATGAGGAAGGGAAACCGCAGAATCTGAAATGAGAGACAACGTTAGAAACACCGTAAACACTGACAGGACAAAACAAGCGTAACGTGTTTATGGAGTTAAGTTAGGTGTCTGAGGGATTTAAGGTGTGTGTGTGTGTGTGTGTGTGTGTGTGTGTGTGTGTTCTCGTATTTCTATCCTTGTTGGGGCCAAATGTCCCCACAAGGATAGCAAAACGTGGAACGACGTGCCTTGTGGGGACCTTTTTCCGGTCCTAAGTAGGAGAAACAGTGTTTTCTTGACCATGTTGTTGTTACTGAAAAAAGTAAAAGAGCAAAAACATTTCTTTAGGGTTAGGCTTTATTGTGGTGTGGGTTAGGGTTAGGGTAAGGGTCAGGGTTAGGGGCTAGACATGAATGGGAGTCAATGGAAGGTCCCCACAAGGATAGAAATACGAGACTGGGCGTGTGTGTGTGTGTGTGTGTGTGTGTGTGTGTGTGTGTGTGTGTATGGTGGTGGTGGTGGTGGAGATGGGGGGCGGGGGGGGGGGGGGGGGGGTGGCTGTTCTGTCCTAAAGTCTGAAAACTAAAAAGAGAACTGGAGTATTTAAACTAGAAAACAAATTAAGTTTCTTGTTTGCATGATTACAATCATTTTTGTATTGAAACAAAATATGACAATATCTGAGATGATTAACAGATTTTCCATAAACCAGACATGTCTTCATGAAACTATCTCCCAAAATGTTCATATATCATGGTAGTAGAATTGCTCGACCAAAATGTTGTACCATCAGGGAGAACTGAGTGTGTGATACAATACGTGTGACTCACCTCAACCAGAAAACTAAAAATGTGTCAAACTATGTTGGCTACAAGGTAAAAATGTTAGTTCTGATTGTTAAAATTAAGGTCACAAGCTTCCCATATTCCTTATTCAGTACTTTGAAAGCTTCATCCCTTATAGCCAAACCCATCTTTTTTGTTTTTGTTCAAAAATAATTTACCGCTATATTCCCATAGTCTGTGGAGCCTCTGTCTTCTTGTGTTGTATAATTTGTTTGTGTGTACTCCATAAAGTGCAGGGGTGCTGACGTTTCAAATGAGGCAAGTGGGTTTGAAGAAATGATGCTTTATGAATCTTGGGATGCTGTTTGACACATTAAAGTAGCTTATCTCCCTTGATAAGCTTGTCCTGTTTAATTTGATGTGTAACATCTGTATACTTTTACATGATTAGTGCATCATTTTATGCCGTCTATGGCAGAAATGTCTGCCCACCCCCTGATTGGGTGGAGGGGCTCATTTTTAAGGGGTTAAAACATAATAAGCCTTAATCATGTTGTCAAAAATGATAATTTGCAGTTCCATGAAGACAAAGCTTCAAACTGTCCCTATGTTTAAATGCTGCCTGTCTCAAAATGCATTTGCTATAAGTTAGTGGGCTTGTATATAAATGCAATTACATGGAGAAGAGGTTGTTCCATTGAGTTATACAGCTAATCTGATAAAGCACATGGCCAGCAATGTGCGCTACAATGAATGTGACTGCAGTCCTCCTGCACTGCGTTTGTACACTAAACCATTTGGCCGTTTAGTATGAATACTTTAAAAACTTCTGACAGTCGAATCAGTAAAGCTCGGAGCTCACCAGCAGCAAAGCTGTCAGAGCGCTGACACTGATGTTCATGTTGGGCTGTCAGCTCGCTCCCTTGTCCTCTCATGTGCTCTGCTGCGAACTTAAAAGACACTTAAGGACTATTCTGTTGGAGCATTGGCATCATTGGCAGTTTTGTGGCACATCATTGATTATTTTACTTAATTCCCTTGAATTGGTAAGAGCTTTTTAATATGTTCATACTTTGTTTGGTAATACTGTTGTGAATAATAGATTGTTAAATAATTACAACAGTAATATTACTAACTCCACTGAAATCACGGAAATTTCAATGGGCACCATTATCATTGTATTTAATTGTTGCTGCAGTGTTTTTCTTCTTTTATTTCTCCTGCAACCTGAGTGAGGTGCTTTAGTGTTAGCCTAAGCGATTTCAAGTATCACTATTTCACCACATCCTTGTTTACAAGAGAATATTGTAGGGCATTTGACAGCGACATATGCTATTGATTTATTTCAAAAAAAATTCTAAGATGATGTTAATAGCGCATTGTTTTCATTTTACAGATGCTTTAAGTTCTATGTTTTATCTTGCAGCCCTTTATGTTTCAAAAGTCCATTTTGTAATTCGCGGTATCGATGATCTTTGACATAGTTATTGTTCACTAAAAATAGAATGCGAAAGACAGTAGGCAAGGTCAGAAAGGATGAGAGTTTTGCTGCCGCTGCCCACTCACATGAAGTTAAAGTAACATAGACGGGCCCCCAAATGGAAAGGAAGGAATCATGAGGGGGCATCTGCTAAAGTACATAGCATAGAAATGTTACCATTATGGATCCCATCCATTCAGAAACGGTGACATGAGAGACCACTATTACTGGGATATGTCCAAGGTAGGGCTCCGAGACGAGAGGTTGCAGCTGTGTCAGAACGAAATCGATGGACATCGAGGGAATAAATAGGCCAATCACTCAGACGGTCAGTCATATTGAGCGGGTGGCAACAGGCCACAGGCTCATAACAGTTAAGAGACACATGAAAGAGAGCCAATAATATGAAATATGAGAACATACTCGCCACTGTACATTACAGGTGTGGGCCCTCAGTCGCTTGCAAAACGCCGGTTTGCTTCCATTAGACGAGCAGCTTCTCTCATCGGTTTCTACACAAAATTAAAACGTGTATTCTTTAAGCTATCTTAAATATCTAGATATTTCAAAAATACAAATTCAAGCAGAGATTTGTCTACATGTCAAGAGACGAAAAATACACGGATCCACCTCTGAGTTCGTCTCTGCTATGTTCAGACTTCAAATACTTTGTAAAGTCCTTTATGTGACTGACCCTTGATGCAGTGTGTGTTCACGTTCACATGCATTCAAGATGATGGAGCCGATTTCTCTGAAGCTGACCTTGTTTCCTTTGTCACTGGGGTTCAGAATAGAATGTTACAAATAGATACCTGGCATTCCTCTGCTAATAGCTCCGCCGCAGTGTGTCAATGCCGGCAGATTACAGTTGGTATGCAATCACTCTGAGTAAACGATGTGTATAAGGTCCCCAGTAGACTGCACGGCTTTTAAAGAAGAGCATTCTGAGCGTCCTGCAACTGAGGAGGATTGAAAAAGGGAGAAACTATTCTTGCAGCGTATAACAGCCAGCACAAAAGTAGAAAACTATGCACTTTTTTTTTTTTTATGGATTCATACATTTTCCTCCTAGTTTCTATCGCTGAAAAACTTGAGAATAAACAAGAAAAGAAGAGCACTGCTAGTTGTCTCTGCAGCTCTGAAAAGCTGCATGGCAGAGCAGGTCCAGGAGATTGTGAGCAAAGGTCCACATGTGCGCCACCATCCAGCCCAGCAGAAATACACCGACGCCCTCTCCAGGGACAGCCTTATTGATAGCTGTGGTGCTGGATCTCTGAAGTCCACATTTCTTTCCTGAATATGTCATAAAAGGCTGACAAGGCCTGTCATATTTCAAAGGCTTATCCAAATCCAACCTTCTCTTGCCATATTTTTTGGAGGACACAGTTGTTGTTATTCTGCGCAGCCTTCGCCGCCCCACAGTCTGCTGCTGCTATATAGAACTGAATTCTGTAATAATCAGACTGAACAACATGAGTGAGTTCCTTCAACATTAACATCCCCGGAAGAGATAAAAAGAACGTTGTCACTGCTTATATTCATGTTGGAAAGAATTAGAGAGAATTAACCTGAAATGCATGCGTTTGGACTATGGGAAGAAACCTGTGCATGTTCACAGAGTGTCTGAGAGTGAAAAATTGATTTACCTTTATTAGAATCTCATTTTTCATTCCACCAGCAGGTTCAACTCACAAAAGTAAAAACAGAAGCAATAATTAATGTTGACCTTATTCCTTACAACTGAAAGGTTTCATTTCTATTTTCGCTGCTATAGGACTGCTGTGGTAAATTATTGTACAGTATCATCAGTGAAGATGCAACCCCAAGTTCAAGATGTTTTAAGTTTTCATCTCCAAACGGTCTTGTTTTTCGTTGTTTTCCTTGCAATGTATTTTTAACTCTGTGCGTTGATCTTCAACTTAAGAGAAAAGCCTTTTAGAAAAAGATCATTCATCCATCCCTGTGTTTGTGTTTGAGCTGGAAATATCAAAAAAATAAATAAATAAATAAATAAATTACAAGGGACCCTGGAAGTAGATCTTATGACCACAAGCCAACTGTCAACATTTTTTTTTTGTTGTCTTTCTTTCTGTTTTTGGTCTCACAATTGCATCTTTTGGAGCAAGACTAAAACAAAACCGACACGCTGGCAAACAGAATAAGGAGTATTTTCATCTCGTGAATTTCTGTCACAAAGTTTTACCAGCTGAAGACCTCTCAAATGGATGTGACATTGCAGAATTTCTGAGAAATAAAACAGGGCAATGCTTACTTCTGCAAATACAAGTTTGCTTTTATTGTTCTTCTCGAAATATTTTGCTTTACTGCTTGAAGCTAAGCGAGGGGATACAACCTGGCCAAATCAAGGTTTATTTCAGAAAGGATAATGTTAGGCTCTGTCTGAAAATATGAATTCCAGAGGATGACAAGTCACTGATCTTTTTCTCTTTGTTTGCTTCTCAGGAGTTGAAGAAACAACTTTGGTCTGACTGCATCAGATCTTTTCAAACTTGAAGAAGCTCAAGTTCAACAGCTATTTTAACTGCTGCCTTCCACAGTAACAAAGAACGCCAGAACTGGTGGAAGTACTGCCAAACAAACCCCCTCAGGTTGTTCAGACGGGAGAAAAATACCAGCAAACAGATCACCATCTGACAGGGCTTTTATAATGGAACAGGACAGAGTGTAGGGACAGCACACGCGTCCTGTCTGCCAGCCAGCTATGTTCCTTCATTTTGCATAAAATTCAATTCCAAGCAAATAATCTGTTTAAGCCCTAATAAACAAACATTAACAAATTACTGGAGACGATTGTCCTCTGTTCATTACTTTGGTGGTGAGGAATCCTTAGTGTTTGCTGTGTCTTCTTCCTGTATGAATGCACTCTATTAAAAAGGTAATTTTACACTACAACTACTGCAGCATGTACAAAATATGTCATATTTTCAAATGATAACATTGTATTGAATTTATAAATAAAACAATGGCAAAGTTCAAGTTATCTAGTGCCTAATGTGGCTAAATCTAAATTAAATTGAAGATTACTTGAATGGATAAGTATTTTGTATACACGTGTTTCTTTGAAATCACTTGTCATCTGAATCTCTGACTGCTTGAGTGATGAGATTGTGTTATGAGCAGGGAGGGTTTTCACAAAAAACACAGAGGCAGTGAAGGAAAGAGTTCGGGGTAAACCAGTGGCAAGTAGTAATTAAATGGCTCCTCAGCTTCACATTACTGCTGAAAAGGGCTGACAGAAGAAAGTCAAAGAAAAGAACAAAATGGAGACAAATGATCAGTAAACAGGGCCCACACACTTGAAAGATGCTTGCATAACCCCCCGAGATGTTGCCGACAAAGGACTTAAAGCTGCGTCTTTCCACCGCACATCAAAAACTGACACTGTAGGAGGAAGTTTTGATGGTTTCATTGTCTCTTCTTTTGGTCATATGCAGCCAGATAGATAAACAGACATATGCTCAAATACACCGATCCACAATGATTCACTCATACAGAGCAGGCGGAGTGATCGTATGGGTACGAGGAGGTAAAGCTGTTAAACTTAAAGTTAGTTTCAGTCAACTGAAGTCTGCCTTCCCACATCACCAACGATTTCTAACACTGCAATTGTTAGTGGTGACTTATTCCAATTAATGTGGCCATTACTAAATTAGATCAATGCCCAAACACCAAATAAGGCTTGACTAATTAGTCATAACACATTTTGTGCTTAACTCCTTTCCATTGCAACATCCATAATGCCCGCAGTCAATACATTTTATGCCCTGGAGCATAAAATTGCAAGGATGATGCTTGTACTGTAAATTGATCCATTATGAATCATAAATATAAATCAGTTTTATGTGAAATACACAGTGAGCTCGCAAGCAGCAGCGTTGGGGTCCACTTGAGGTTAAACTGCGGGTATACTGGTCCAAAGCTCTTTCATGAGGGATATATCGAAATCTGCTTACGGGGTTTATCATATAAATCACAATATCACCTTTTTTTCCCCAAAATTTAAAAATAAATCACTTATGTGGTTCAATAAAGACTTGTAATGGGAGTCCTTTGGCATCGTTACTGTTTGTGCTGCTTGATTGACGTGGTGAATCAAGATATTGATTTAAAATCATGAGTTAATTATACAGACTAATTACATCACTTTTGACTGAAATGAATTGATTTATCTAGAGCTAAATCAGATCACATTCTCTGGAGAGCAGAAAAAAAATCATGTATCATTTCAGTAAACAAAAAAAAAATGGAAAGATTAGTGAAAGATGTGCAGAGATAAAATGTGAATCTTGGAATAACAAGAGCACACCAACACCAACACCCCCACATTAATTTCGTACCTGCTGTAACCTGTTGTTTGGCGGCAGGCAGACTGCAGTCTGTCTGCAGTCTCCCGAAGCCCGGGCGCCTCCATCTGGGATCTTGGAGTTTGGCTGATGGTATTGCAGCGACTTTGACAGCAGAGCATGGGAAGCCGTCATCTGAGGCCTTCTCACAGATCTCTCACTCAGCTTTATGGATGGGCCTGCGTTCAGAAAGCCACGGTGCGGTCGTCCTGGCTCTGGAGTAAATGCAGCGCAGTGCTTACAGGCCACAGTGCAGCACTGACCATATGGCTGACGTTCCTTTGGACTCCTGCAAGGCCAGAGAGAGAGGTTTTGTGTAATCATTAAAATGAATATATATAAATAAGAGGAAAAGTTGCCAGCATGATGCTACATGTGGGTCCACCATGAAAATGTCAATTAAATTGCGCTGAGCTACCAAAAACTCCAACTGAGAAACATCCAATCATCCCTCTTAATCCTGAGCAGGGTTGCGTTTGTCTGGATCCAGTCCCGGCTAACGATGAGCTATAACCCTGGACAGACCCCAGTTCATCACAGAGCAAACACACAGACAAAATCAGCCACACCGAAGGGCAATATAGGCTCATCAGTTAATCTCACATACACGTTTTTGGACTTTGGGAGGAAATTAAAGCACCCAGAGGAAGCTTACACACACATGGAGATTGCTTTAGTTTAAGTGTTTAATTTTTTTCTCTCTCTCTTTTGTTCAAAATATAGATTCAATATCTTATGTCAATCTCAATTCAGGTTCATATACCCACGCCCACAGCCTGATGGGAATGGCTCCCGCAGCCTGGTACATTTAGTTTCATAAAGCAATATAGAAGACGGATGAATTGGTAATTCTATTGTATTAAAACTGAAAGCAAGTGTGGAGAATACTAAATCAATATGTCAATGCGAAATCACAGCGAAGCACTGCTAAAGGATCCCTGGTGATGTTTAAAGAAAGGCAACAATTAAGAGCATGACGGCAATTTCCTATGTGACATAATTCATAACAACCTGTTTGCAGCTTATTAGGAATCCCACAGCAAAGCTGCTTGGCTGAGCTGAGGCTTCTTTTGAATTAAAATGAAAGAAGTTTAGGTCATTATAATAAAAAAGTGATGCTTTAGGTCCTGAAGTACACATAAAATGAGGCTCTTGCTTGGCTTATAGTGTCCTGCAGCCATGTCCCATCATGCCATGTTCAGTAAAAAGCTCCGAAATGCTCAGGACCCCATGACCCCATGAGAGAATGACTTATACCAGCTGCTGGTTTCAGCTAAATGCTCTCATTTGTGCCTCCTTTATGTTCTCCTCTGCAGTCAAATATTCCAAACCGGCTTACTTTTTTCCAGGCTATGTTGTCTTAAGTTGCTGTTCCACTTCATTTCTCTCCCAAGCGTTTGCCACTACCAGCGATAAGTTCCCGAGACCAAATCCTTTTTAAATGCACAGATCAGGGAGAAGTGTGGAGATAGAGGCTACTGGTTTATTGCAGCCAAACTCGTCATGCTCGATACTGGGAAAAGCCCTTTGACAACATCCCTGCAAAAGCTACGATAACGTATCATGTTCGATCCTGTCACTGCTTGAACAGACAGATGCAGTGAAGTTTTTGTAAAAGTTTAACAAAGAATGAACTTTGGACATTTTGATTTCAATGGTATGCATATGCAAGCGTGTTGTTTGGATATTGCAATAATTTCATTCCAATCTGTGTGTGTGTGGGTGTGTGTGTGTGTGTGTGTGTGTGTGCTTTCACACACTCCATAGTGCGAAATGCAGGGATACTGGGTCATATCAGATGGGCAGACAGCTGAAGAAACCTGCTGCTAGATTAATACCTCTAGTTGGATGTATTTCTGAGCCCAAGGCAGCACTGTGAGTGACAGATCTAGCGTTCATTTGCCAGAGTGACAACTCATTCCATCTGCAAAGAATACAGATTATGTAATGAGCCATGCTTAATTATATTGATTGGCATTTGTCTAAGATATTTTTTTTGATTGTTCTATGTCAATATAAATTTCAATATATTTCTCAAATTGCAGCTTAAAAAAAACAACAAACAAATTATGACCAAGTGTCTTTTAAGTGCATAAACTTTCTTTATTCACTTGTATAGCTAATGTTCCAGCCATTTCACTCACAACCCAAGTGTGATTTCAGCCATGAACAACACTGGCAGCTACTTGAGGTTGAGTGTCTTGTAGACCGGGCAGGATTAAATCCCCCACTTCAGGTTTGTAAGACAACCTGCTTTAGCGACGAACCACAGCCTTTGATGCAGGCTGAAAAGAAGTAATTACAAAGTCGAGGTTCCACACAATGTTGTGCTATTGTTGCTTTCTTTTTTCTCTTTCACTTTGACGTCTTAGGATGCACTTCTCAAACAAATATACCACGTTTTGAGTCAGGTATGCATCTTTTGTAATTCACTGAATGCACAGAATTAGGACTCAAATTAATGTGACATAAATGTGTTTGATACAAAAATAAGTTCAATAAGTTCCCTGAAAAAGCATAAAAGAATTCAACTAATTTACATTGAGCAGAACATTTTGGCTTCATTGTGCATTGTATCATGTAAAGTGGAGAAAAAATAATGGTATATTAGGAAATATATCCAAGAAAAAACCCTGGCTTTGCTTTCAATCACACTAAATAAACACCTAATGCTTCACATGAAGCCCTGACACATATACACCATCTGCTGTGATTTCATAAAGGAGGTCTGTTCGTCTAAAGCAGAAAGGCTCCATGTGAAAGCGCTTTTTATTCTTTTGTGAAATCTGTGATTGAATTCTTGATCCTTGATGCTATTGTTCTTTACTCACTAAGTTTTTATCTGTTTCTCTTCCTGTGAACATGGTGTGTGCTGGAGCAATAGCATCTGCGTAGACCTTTCATTTGGATGGCTGCAGCAGTGAAAGCAGTTGTGTGCTTTCATGATTTCACTACAGCTGAAGGCTACAAATAGATTTTTCTCCTCAATAATTTATTAACAACAAATACATAGTACTCTGACAGGAAAGAGTGAATGTTGCTTAAATTCTACTTTAAATTTAAGTGTGACAGTCGTGTCTCCTGATCGGCATCATGTCAACACTGTTGAACAGGAACGCTTTTCCTGTTTCAATACGAAATATTTTTTCAAATGTAAGAAACCAGATCTTACTACTCAGTATACCAGAGAAATACAATACAGGGAAGCCGTGGCTTTTATTTCTGTTTTTATTCACGAAACTGTAATAATATCAATCAGTTAACCTGTGGTGGAACTGAATCAGTCCATTCATTTAAATGCAAGTTACTTTGTGTGTGTGTGTGCACATTCTTGGTCGATGCTTCCGAATCGCCTCAAGTGTCTTATTTAGTTTACAATATTACAGAAACAGGCAGAAGGTACAGCTTACCCCATCCATCTTATTACCAATCTATAGCTTTCAACATTAATAGGCTTAACTCTGGGCTTAATCCATAATTTCATCTCTGCTTCCGAATACATGCAAATCCTGTTTTTGACTGTAAAAACAACTGGGGTGAATTAAGGATCCTGTAAACAGGGTTTTCTTTCTTTTCCCCCCGAGAGGTGTGTAGTAAAGTGAGCATGTTGCTGTGACATGCTGGAGTGCACACACTTCACTGTGCTCACTGTGGTTGTTTCACTTGACATCATTGGAAAAAAAAGACAAAGTCATAATGACCTTCAAGAAGCTATTTATTAAACACGCCAATGTAAATGCCTCCACAAATCTATTGTATTGTGCTGCTTGACTTCTTCAGAGTCACACATTGTTTCAAGATTTCCCCCTTGAGCTCATTGTGGTTGAGCCATTGGTGCACCGATGAAGAGATGTGAAGAAATATATTAATAATAAGTGAATGAGAAGAATCTATTCTGAGCCAGAGGCTCTCCAGGACTTTAATTTACATGAGTACTGTATTTTGTTTGTCCCTCTGAGTGTGATCGATGGCTCCCCAGATCCTGATGAAATGGATTGCATCAGTTAATTAGTTTTTGTTGGACAATGCCACAGTCTCACCTGTGAGATATCACCGCGTGCCTCCGTCATTCAACACAGGAGAAACATGAATTTATACTCCCACAAGTGCCTGTCCAGACTCAGCTCCTGTATACACTGTATGGATTGAAAAATGCTCTCTAAAAGGTATTTTCAACAATATATTACCTGAATAGCTGTAATCACCCTTCTCTCGGGGCCTGACCATATGGCCTTACTCATGATTGCCAGTTCAGTGTGGCAGAATCCCAACACACACTGTGTGATCATTTCCTTGATAAGCACGTATAATAAACAATCATTTCCACAATAATCACTAATGACACATCCACCTGTCATATCAACACATGTATTTTTGTAATGGGTGAAATACACTGCTTAAAAAAATAAAGGGAACACTGAAACAACACAGTGTAACTCCAAGTCAATAACCCTTCTGTGAAATCAGCCCGTCCACTTAGGAAGCGACACTGATTGTGAATCAATTTCACCTGCTGTTGTGCAAATGGAACAAACAACAGGTGGAAATGAGAGGCAATTAGCAAGCCATAAAGGAGTGGTTTTACAGGTGGTGGCCACTGACATTTCACCGTTGTCATCCTTTCTGTCTGATGTTTTGGTCACTTTTGCATGTTCAGAAGTTCATACTGCCTCTCAACCCAAGAGGTGGCATGAGGCGCGTCGACAGTCTACGGGAGTTGCTCAGGTAGTGGAGCTCATCCAGGATGATACATTAATGCAAGGTCTGGCAAGATAGTTTGCTGCGCCGGTCAATACAGTGTCCAGAGCGTGAAGGAGATACCAGGAGACAGTCTAGTATACCAGGGGATATGGAGGGGCCATAGGAGCAATAACCCCAATCGCTACAGGAAGAGCACTGCTGGAGCCTTTCAAAATGACCTCTGGCAGGCCAACAATATACATGTTTCTACTCATATTGTAAGAAACAGACTTCATGAGGGTGATATGAGGGCCCGACATCCACAAGTGGGGCTTATGGTTATAGTCTAACACCATTCAGGGCGACTGGCGATTGCCAGAGATCACCAAGATTGGCAGATCTGCCATTGGCACCCTATGCTCTTTACAGGTTCACACATTTCATATGTGACAGATGTGGCAGAGTCTGGAGACGCCATGAAGACTGTCCTGCCGGCAACAGCCTCCAGCATGACCGGTTTGGCGGTATAGGTCAGTAATGGTGTGGGGAGGCATTTCTTTGGAGGGCTGCACAGTCGTCCATGTGGTTCCCTGACTGCCATTTGGTCCATGGATGAGATCCTCAGACCCATCGTGAGACCATATGCTGGTGCAGCAGGCCCTGGGTTCCTAAACCTCATGTGGCTGAGGTGTTTCCAGTTCCTGCATGATGAAGACATTGATGCTGTGGACTGTCCTGCACGTTCCCCAGACCTGAATCCAATCGAGCACATCTGGGACATCATGTCTTGTTCCGTCCACCACAGACCATCCAGGAGTTGACTGATGCTTTAATCTAGGTCTGGAAGAAGATCACTCAGTAGAACATTAGTTACTGCATCAGAACCAGAGACGGGAGGAACTGCGCTAAAATAAAGTGCGTCATTATTTTAAAGGGACTTAAGGCAACTTTACAAAATTTACCTCAGTGCTGCCGCGATAGGCACTGTGGGTAACTGCAGCCACCAGCCAAGGCGGCACGGGAGCGCGCACAAACACTTTACAGACTGTCTGTCTTCACAGCACTGCACCAGGGATGCTAATGCTGTTTACTACGTCACAGTTTACTGCAAGACCACAGTGCATATTATATATAAACAAGCACCATGTCAAGCGACGAAGTGAGTCCGTGTCCACGGCGGCCATGTTCTTCCTGTTCCAGAGCTGTTGGCAACGCCCATCCCCACGATTGTGCGGGAAATTCGGACGCCAAACTGCAGCCAATTATGTGGCACACAGCTTGTATAAGGCAACAGGCAGATAAGCGGATTGGCCTGTTATTTTAGGTTTTTAATGCTTCATGGCCCATTGGCATTGAATAAACTGGAAATGCATGTGTAGTTTTTCACAAGTCTTGCCTCAAGTCCCTTTAAGTAACAACTAATCAAACTAATGACTTTTTTCTTTCTTTGACATATCAAAATATTTTATTTTTTAACTGTAATGCAACTGTTACTCTTCCATTGTAATTAACTACTTTTAAGATATGATATTTTGTCCTCAATGCATTCCACTATGTAATGAACGCAGTTTTTCGAGTGGGATATTTAATTCGTTGCGATCTAGGATCTGTTATTTTAGTGTTCCCTTCATTTTTTTGAGCAGAGTCCTTTTTTTTTTGCCAGAATCTTTCTTTTTCATGATACTGATGCAAAAAAAATTCAATATGATGCTCCATTAGACAAGTCCAATTTATCCATCCAATGTGAGAACTGAATAAAGTATTTGACCTCTCAATAAAACACAGTCCATTAACATTTAAAGCAATCATTTTATTAATTTCCATGAACTTGGTCAAACAAATGAACTGGGTCAACTTTAAAAAGAACTATTCTCCTGAAAATGTATTTGCAACTACAAGCACAATTTCTGGGAGTTTTCACACTTCCCACCATCGACTCAGGTAAAGTACCTTTTAAATGCTGTAATTCCTGAACTCCTTAACATTCGTTGGTGACTCTAACTTGTGTGTGTGACTGTCTGTCCTTGTGATGGACTGACAACTTGTACATTTTTCACCTTTCCTTCGCCCATTGAGTAGGATCGGTTCCATTGCCCCATGGTTTGAAGTTGGATGAAGCTGCATAGAGGATGGATAGATAGATAGTCGTCTTTAGACCATCCTGATTTTTAAATCTCAAGCATACAATTGCATGAGCCGTTCCAATTTCCATTGGATTTTTGTTATTAGTGTGATTATTGTGATTTCCATTGCTCACTTGCTGAAATAATTCCTGTTGCAGCTGCAGTAGAAAGGCCATCATGGACAATGCTGAGAATCCTCTGCACAGTATCCCAGTAGGACAAAGAAGCAGCTGCAGTGAGAGGCTCATCTCAATGCAGTGCAAGATGGGGAGGTTTATTCAGGAGGGCCTTTGTCTTCCGAGACCATCAGACAATATAACAACTGATGACGTGTTAGTGTACAGTCACCTGCTACCTGTGCTGACTCACCAACTTTTATAACATTTTAATGACTTATTTAGCTTCTAACTGAATCTCCGGTTTTTATTCCATCTTAACTACGTGATATATACAAACTAGCTCATGAGGCGGAGGTCTTCTGAATCTCACTACTCAAAATGTTAAAGGACCAATGAACACCTACCTGCAAGCGGTGGCACCGTCTCGCCTTGTGATAAAGACAGAACGCCTAATAAGAGTATCCGAATAGAACTGGGAGCCTCAGTCTATAACCACTGAGAGTGTGTTGGTAATGATAACGCAGGTATTGGTGACACAGAATTAGTGAGACAATAGTGCCGGTTTCTCCATTCAAAGCTGTTCTATTTGCAAGCTCAAATTGGCAATCTGTTTTGCATACTAACTACTAAGTGTGTGATTTAAAAACAATGACCTCTTGGTTCTGACACCACAAATGAGTATCAATATGTACGGTACTAGGAGGTTCCACTAGGCTTTTAGACTAATTGCATGAAGATGATAATAGATTATCTCTTTAAAGCACTTGCTTATTTATCCCTCAGCATACTTGTGTTGGCTTCCACAGGCTTTCATAGATTTCTGATGGTCTCTGGTCGTGTTTCCTCACACTGCAAGCCAGTTTATTGCATGTGGCTGCTTTTATAGTCTCATTTTTTTCCCCCTGTTCTTGGTAGCTGTGAGGATCATTACTGCTTGCGTTTCAACGTGCGCTCATGAAATATATATTTTCAATCTCCAAATTGTCAAAGGCAGCATTTTTATCCCTGTTTTGATTGCATTTGACCTCTCCAAGCTATGTAGATTTTTTTTCTCCTGCAATATTCATGATTTACTTTATGTTTAAATATCTAGTAAACCTGAGAATATTGATAGCAAAAACATCCCTAATCAGTGTGCATTGCAGCAGTGGTCATTTGCCAAATGTACAAGTTTGCACATCCCAGTTGATGATCAGATGTGAGCTGTGTGTTTATTTTTCTGCGTGGGCCTGTATGACCTGTTTTTTTCTTTTTCATCAGTATTTACATATTCACTGTTTATTATCTGCAGGAAATTTGCAACATAGGAACTTTGTCTAAATATATTTTCCCTTTAGAGTGCAGTTATCACAGTTTTCAGCTCTCAAACTTACTTTAAACAATCCTCAACAAATGTTTATTGCAGGAATAATGCTGCTTTTGTTTTTAATCATCAGTGTCTGGATCGCAGTATACTGTATGATAAATTCAGTTTACTCATGATCCTCATTTTTAAAAATTATTATCCTTAATGGAGCCACAGCAAGAAATACATTAGTCTGAAGCGTGGCTGTTTACAGTTTGTGTGGGAAGACATTGTATTAATGAGCTTGGGCAGAAAATCTCTGTTGTGCTGCATTCAAATTGCTTCACTTTTCACAATGAAAAGAGAAAAAAGCAACTCTAAACTGTATTGAACGAGCTCGTCTATGAAGGCAATCAGATTCAAACCAATTTCTCGTGTAAAAGCGGATGCATGTGGTGAAAGCCGTCAAATCACAATTAGATATAGGAATATGTAATTACGTCTGTTATAGCCACAAAGGGCAGAGTACATTTTCTAATTAAGCTGTGCATGTTAGATTATTGGGGAATATATCTTTTTATTTTTATGCCCTGAATTTGCATTGCTATCTAACAAATCTACTCACATATTGATGCTGGTTGTATTTTCATACCAATTCAAATCTTTAATGTTGCAAGGCTGGAGGTTTTTTTAAGAATTTGTGAGAGGGGAAAAACAACAACATTTAACTTATTTAGAATCCACACTTCTTGTCATTTTAAAGGGGCTGTATTATGCAAAATTCACTTTTTGTATGTTTTAACCTTGTTATATAGTTATGAACTCATCAAAAACACTGCCAAAGCGTTTTTTTTTTCCTTCATGCCTTCGTGTTTGAGCTTTCTTCGTTTTTGTGCTGCTCAGAGAGGCAGCCCCTCCCGTACCCGTGAAAACGGTCTGTTAGCCCATATTGACGTCACTATGAGAAGATGCATGTGTCGCGTGTCTTTGCGTGTAGAGAAGCTAAAGCTAAAGAGCTAAAGCTAACCCTTAGAGAAGCTAGCGCATGACATATTTGTTTTGAAGCGCTGATTGGTTGAAGTACGCTGTCAGTCAAAGTCCACAGGGGGAGAGGCGGGATTTTCAGTGAAACAGAACGTTTTCTCTTCCGGGTTTCAGAATTAGCCCCATAAAATCTTTTATTTCACACAAAATGACTTTTCCTTAGCGCCAAAAATAAACTATTACCATGTTAATGTCTATACTAGGGTTTGGACTAGCTAAAAAAGCATGATACAGCCCCTTTAAACATTTTACATGCACGGCAGATGTGACTACTTAGAGGGTAGTCTAGATTATTTGTTCATGACGGGTCATAGAATTCTCGATTTTCATCTGGCTGATGCTTTCATCCAATGCACATTTGAGAAATTATGTAAAACAACTTTTCTTCCGCAGAAGCAAGCTTGTTAAAAGGTCTTGCTTAAAGATCACAACCCAGAGATCTCATGACAGCTGCAAAGCTGTAACCTTTGACCTTCTGGTCTCCAGTTGCCTCAGTAACAACCCCATATTCAACATAGAATGGAAAACCTGGCCTCAAGCGAGTGCAAGTATCAACAATAATACCACACACGGCAATGCATATGCATTTAAATATGATATGAAATATGAAATGACTTGCAAATTGTATGTGATTCAGCAGCGCGTCGGTGTGGTGCTTAAACTGATCAAGCAGATTTGTTACAGATGTTTCCAAGCTTCTGTGCTCATCATTCAACTTAGGATCCAGCAGTTTGATTCTGTTGCTTTTGCCCCCATGCGTCGTTTCATCTATATGTCGTGATCAGTGGGTACAATATAAATGTAAAGGATCGCTGATTGGGGAAGGATTCATCAAGGCTGACACACACTAGAGGATTCTTCACACATTCACCGTTTTAGAGCTCACACACTTGAAGACAGCAAAAGACAGATCTTCCTCTTCTGGTCTTCTAGTGTGTGGTGTTACTCTGTACTGGACTTTAGGCCACACACAGCGCCGTTTAGGTAACGGGAGCTTGCATTATGAGAAGCACTGGGAGAAGCTGAGGTGGAGCAAGCAACCAACAAAAACCATGCAGAGAGACACGTCTAAAAATCCAAACAGAGAAAAGAAAGGCTCACAATGAGCACAGAAATCACACAAACACAACCAGCACAGATGAACCGGTGAGCAAGACGCACACAGGAAAAGCCCGATATATGCCAAAGCCACCCAGTGGAGACAATCACACACTCAGGCGAAAGACATCAGGGCAGGGAACAGCAATCAGAGGCGAGGAGGGGAAGCCGAGAGACCGAGTCAGAATCTCAAAAGGACACAAGAAACTACATGTGAACCATGACAAATGTTCTGCGACTAAAAACAACCCCTGGAAAGTTCAGGAAACATAAAAGAGATGAGGCTGATTGGGAAAGCCATCTCCAATCTCAGAGGCATACTCTCTAAGCAGGATATTGTGCTCATAAAATCTAACTTTGAACTTCATCCTTCTTGGGGAAGGCTGTTGATACAGAGAGTTAAGTCCACACAAGAGAATATATGTGCATAAGTGAAATGGGAATAAAACCTATTTTGTGTATGGATAATAATGGGATCTGGTTTGATCTATCAAAAAATGAAAGGAGAGAAAAAAAGGCTTGCCGATTACAAATAGCTCTTTCTCTCGTCATCTTATTAGCATATTGCTCTTACTCTGGGAAAATGCCAACAAGATGATGATCTGTTTGACTTGCTGGTTCAAAAATACCTCAGAACGCTCATATTTTTCCTCCGGTAGGCCTGACTCACAGTAACACTGTCATCTCTCAATAGCAGATGTCATTCATATGTCTGAATTTGCCACGAAAGCAACTCCGTTTCTTATTCCTCTCCTGGTTTGGAAGCACAGCCACAGTCTGAAAGAGGAGGTCTGGAAATAAACTGGGAAACTGCATGTTTAAGGCTGCTTCATTGACAGTGTTGCCATGGTGATCTTGTCTATAGAACAATTGATTTAAAAAAAAAAGAATAATGAGCACATGATAAATGCATAGTAGATTTTTTTGTGCATCACACACTGAAATGCATTAATATGTAGCTAAACTTCAGTTTAATGATCATAATATTTTTCTTATTTTTACTTTTATCTGTCAGCATATTTTAACAGACGATAAAAACAGGATAACTTCATTTGGAGAATTGACAGAAGTTGATTTTTTAAATACAATTTTCTTTCCTTTCGCCACTTTAAAGCTTCTTAACTGTGAGCTAAGAGGAACTTTCAAAATGCTTCCCTCTTATCTCATCTGCTACGTTCTCTTTTGCACTCTTTAACCTAATGTATGATGTTTATCGTGCATTAAGCATTGCCCTCCTTCCAACATTAATGGTACAGTGTCCCCTTAGGAACAATTTCAGTACTCCGACTTCCTTTTGTCCTCCAAATAACTGGGAATCACAATCATTCCTTTAAGTGCTCTGATATGGATTCCAAAAGAAAGAAGAAGAAAAAAAAAAACACCTGTTCCAAAAGTAGAGATATGCATTCAGAGAAATAGCTGGAGCCTTGCTTCAGTTTAATTTCATGCCTTGGGGGGTGCAAAAGCCTTTGATCTGGACATTCATCATCCAAATACATTTTGCTCCTGCATTGAGCTTTAGATTAATGAATTGGCACCGTTAGGAGGATTTTTCCCTCTTAAGACCTGACCTTCAAATGTGTGCTTGCCGCTTACTTTTACACAACAGCGTGCAGACTACAACACAGACTTACTTTGCAACTCAACAGACTGAATTGTGTGTCCATGTTTACGTCGCGTACAGAGCAAATTCATGAAGCGTTGCTTCAAGTGACTGCATGGTATCTCCAGAGCACATGACAGAGTTGGGCGCCGTGCAATTGCTTCTGTTCAATTTTCGAATTACTGTGGCTAATTTAAAAGCATTGCAGTAATAATTGTGCAATACTGAAGTACAGTTCCATGAAAAGCAATATGCAATTCATTAAGCACGAAGATATACAGAACAAGATGAGCTGCTCTATATAATATTATTAACTAGCTGTTGAGTGTTGTTTAGTGCATAAGGAGTAAAAAATAAAATATATTTGTCTTATCATTTTTTTTGTTGTGTTTTTTTTTTGTCAGGTTATCAGACACTAACACTAATATCGTGCACCTATTTACAAAAAAATCTAATTTTACGAGCTTGTCTTCATTTATAATTGACACAGTGATTCATGAAAACAAATGTGTTGAACAGAAGTGGCTTATAATTGGAGTTTTGTATAAGATTAAAATACTAACCAAATAACCATTGTGATCAAGTAAATATGATGCTTTTATTTTCGAAAATGTGTAGAAATGTTTTTTTTTTCAATAAATACAATGTAAAAGAAGCACAATAAAGTAAGTTATTTAACTTCTCAATTCTTTTCAATATGTACTTTTGACATGTTTATGTCCCTGAATAGGACATGTAAATAGACATATTTAAAAACAGCGACTGTACGACTTTAGAACATTTACATCCTCATGTTTTTTTTAATGTATAATCTTACAGACGAGCCATCAATATGTAGCTGCTTTAATTTCACAAATTAGCTTGGTTGGGTTTTCCTTGCTTGTCTTTTACCTACATGTTGAAAAATAAGAATCAAATCCACATGACAAATGTTTTGTAAGACATTTATAACATGTAAATGACACAATAGCAATTCTGTATCCACATCTTGTTTCAAAAGCGACCACCAAGGTCACAGATCATCCACTGCTCAGCTTGAATGAAGAATATTGTGTCGGCTCTATTTGTAATGGACTTGGATGTTTTCCAGTTGTTCAGTAGTATCCCTGAAAACTTGCATTTAACTGTCATCCGCATTAAAGCTGTCTGCTAATAAACACTGCGGTGTGTTTTATCAAGCTGCCTCATTTGATTGCTAAACCCAGCCCACTGAGTTTAAAGCTTCCCGATGCACAGGAATATGAAATCAGTTTTTTTTTTAGATCACAAATGATTTCATATCATCAGTGAAATGTACTTAATGGCATATTTACAACCAAACAACTGTCTCGTAAAGTGCTCGAATCTAATATTTCAGCGCTTACAGGATATAGAAAGAAGAAAAAAACTTTGTAAATCAATAAATCCATATATAATAAAATTAGAAACACATCCTGTATGTCATGTATTGATAACAACACAGCAGGTTATCAGTCAAAATAATTGGTCTTCCTGCTGCTTGAAAGTAGCTGGAACAACCCTGCTCAATATCAATATTCAATACACTGGCCTCATAACTCATATAACATGATGCTAATGTCTGAGCTTTGTTCACATGCTCTCTAATATGTTTGTGTTACAGGCTTTACCAGAAGAACAAGGCTGAGAATGTATGGCTCATTAATCACTTCTCATGGAATTACTTTAACTGAAAGTATAACATTTTCTTGTAAAGTCATCAAGTTGTTGGTAGTTATAATAAATGTGCAAAAAAAAAAAAAAAAGATGCTTTTTTTTCAGCGTTGTAAAAGCCTCCAGGCCAAGAGTGATGCCTACGCAGCAAAGCAGCGTGCTATATATAAGGTCAGCTGGATATCTGAAAGAATAAGAATCTGATTTAGTTCTACTTCACTATCTTTAACATCCATCAGGAAGAAACCCATGATTTCTATTTTATTTTATTGGTCATTCTTTCTTTCAGTGACCGATTAGCACTAAATCACTCTTGCTGACTCAAGGTCTCTCCTTTATTCAGTCACAGCCCTGACGGAGAGGCCTCACACCTTCATCCTCCCTCAAACAAATAAATACATAAAACTGACCTTTTAGATTTACTTTCATGATTTAGATCAATTTAAAAGAAATATTAATAGCAATATTGTGGATATATGCTCCTCAGTTATCATAGAAGGATATATACATATATATATACATAATAGGAGACCTGGGTGTAATCGCTATTTTCAAACCTCCACGCAATCGCTCAAACCTTTAGAGGAAAGATTGTAGATGTCTGTGAACCTTCCAAAAGTTTAAATAAGATCTCCTATTTGAATTTCTGTTGGGAAAATTAACAGCAATTGGTGTAGATGAAAAGATTTTCAATGGTTTGTTACTACGCGAACTGTACATCGCCGGGTAAAGATGCCACCTGCAAATGTCTAATCACCTAATTAGTGGATGCTCCCTCACTGGGACGGTGAAATTGATTTTCACTGCTATGCAGATGACATGCAACTGTGCATTTACCTACCACCCAAACATAGGAGCAATAAACGGAACACAATATTGACTACATTATCCACTTGTAAATGTCATGAATCATTATCGAATGTGCATAACTCTTGCTCGCTGCTTCTCTGTTTACAACGTGACTGGTTATTTTGGGGTTTGGCTCATACGATACCAGCACCCCCAGGTCCTCCGACGCCGGAGGTCACAGGGACCAGGGCCAACACCATATGGAGTGCCAAGTGTGGCATAATCCATTGTTCAATAACTTCAATGGATAATGTCTCCTTGCTATGCAGCTGCTCGCCTTCTATAATTTATACTTTTGATTGGACGGAAGTCAGGATGTCAATATTTGCGGAAGATTTTCAGAATGTCACCTTCGACCCACTGATATGAAAGAGGCGGCTTGTTGAGCCACATGATGGTTTGTTTAGGATTCACAGATGGTAAGTTTGGCTGTTTATGACTAGTTTCAGGCATGATTTTCTCTTGGTTAAACAAAAGAAATAATTTGCAGTGTACCAGATAAATTATTTAGAGAAAAGTATAGTGTATGTTTTGATGCTGATCAAAACTGAACACTGTTTTGTTGTTGCTAGTTCATGTTATTCTTTAACTTATTCAATCACTTCCTGTAAAGCAAGGGATGTTGGGAGCCTTTGTCTCTGCTAGATTCCTCTGTCCTCCTAATCCTATATCCAAATTACAAACAAGAGTCCTAAAATCGCATAAAGGCATCTGAATGAATTTTAATCAAAACACTCATCCATCCATCCACTGATTTATCCAAATTAGGCTAGCAAGACGCTGGAGACAATCCCAGCTAATAAGGAAGGACACCTGATTTTATCATTTAATATTTTGCACAAACATATTTTTGAATGTTTTTTAAGGTCCGATTCACATAAATGTTTAATTCATTGAGTCAATGTTAAGTAATACAAGAAATGCAAACTGACGAGAACAGGGTCCGCGCACGGCTGGGTCTGAGGATGCTAAACAGGGTCGTTCAGTCAGTGCATCCCGCTATCACAGTTTCCACGGGAACACAGACACAGTTCACTGCAGCAGCCGACTCCGCCTCCAGTTATCACCCACACAGAAAGAAGCCTGACCATTATTACAGTACATTTGTTGAGTGTACATGTGCACATATGTGAGCGCTTAGGAGAGGCTGCGGCCGACCGAAGGCAGTGAATGGCTCTATTTATACGGCTGGTCACCCACATCTCCGCAGGCGAAATGCAGCGGAGTGGCTGCTTTGCTGCATTGCTGCAAAGTAAAAACATGGTAAACAATATCATATTAGATTATTGTTTTTTTCGGACTTTTTTTTTTTAAATAAAGGTTGATGGGGATCATTTTTATGATAGAAACTGAGTTGGTTGTTTTTATAAATAAACCGGAAACATGCACAGAGAGCAATATTCTTTAACAGTTGCAGTGATGAATACACAGACATTTACTTGGAGAGACGACAAGCGCATAACTACGTTTTTTAGAATCTCACGTCAAAAAAAAAAAAAAAAAGAGAGAGAGATTCCAGTTCAATGTAAGTAACAATGTAAGTATTGGATCAGGAAAGAATTGGGATACTCAAATCTGAAAAAAAACTGATACCGGTATTGGGGCCCAAAAACTCTTATCGAAACATTCCTAGTTCACACCTGATTTCTTTGCTTTTGAATTTTTCTTGTTATTTTTGCTTTTTGCTGGTGCAGGTTGACTTTGATAAAACCCATTAAATTGCACGTTTTGCATTTTCGTGCCTCCTCTTAAATAGTTCTCAGCTGATTTCCTAACAGAGGATTTCATGCAAATTCCAAGGCAGCTTTTGAAAGCAAAATTCTCTTGACCCCAGGACGGAGGTTTGACGGAGGTGTATCTAACTGTAATTTTAAGCGTTCTGCGGTCAGCCCACTGCGTTACTCAGAGATTTATTGAGCAAGTGGGCAATTTCACATTCATGAAAAAGCTTCATATTTTAGTCATGAGAACATTCTTAATGCATAAATTAATATGATTTTGAACATCACAAACACTCAGAATTTAAGAATAGAGGCTGGTGCAGATGGTACGGCTTGAGGCAGATGAAAGATGTTAGGCAACATTTTAAACTTTAACTTGACGTTTCTTTACTCATTCCTGTTAAATGCAGTTAAATTAACTCCTTGAACAGTGATGAGGATGACTTGATTGTTGCATACTATCAGAAAGACATGACTATATGCTCAGCACGTATAGGTGAGACATAATTAATTAAAGATTGAGACCTTAGACTGACATCCCTGTGGTAAAACTGTAATATCAAGTCGCTTGTTTAGTCCAAATGGCTCTTGCACCCTGTATTAAATGGCCATGGGCCATTTTGGAGGTATTGCACATTATTAGAATTTTCTGAATTTTTTTTGAATGTCGCAGAAAGATCACACTACATGAAATGCAATACATGACAGGGCGAGTAGTTTTCAGCATTCCTCCGTCCAGGAGGAGCTGAAAACAGTCGGTAGATTCCGGCACAGAGAGAAGCCAGCTGAGGTGGTTCAGGCCTCTGATCACTCGGCCTCTTGAAGCTGTCCTCTTGACGGTATGCCAGGCGCTGCAGCTGGACCCCAAGGTCAGTCCAGGAAGCGCCAGAGATATTATCTCTATTGGATAGCAGAGGAATATCTGGGGTACCCCCAGGATGATCTGGAGGAAGTAGGAGGACAAGAAAGACAAATCTGAGTATTTCTACCCTCTATAGTTCCACCATATACAGTCTAAAGAGAAGGCAAATACCAATGTTGGTATGTTTGTAGATATAATTAATACAAAATATAAAATGCAGCTAAATGATGCAATGACGCTTTTCCCTAATCCTAATGTTGATGTTTCGATCAACTTTCTTGCCTTGTCTAAGTGTCAAAGAGTCCTTGAACGAGACCATGAATCCCAAAGTGCTCCGACTGGTGTTCAAGCCCCATGCAAGCTGTGGAGGAGCTTCCGAGCCAGCTCTCCGTTCAAAGGATCGGATCTTCAGTCTGATGAATATTACTCAGAGTTCAGAGGTCTGGATGAGCTCTGCCAAAGCAGCTCACTGAGTAGCCCACAAGCCAACCAGTAATCCAACCAGTGCCGTGGGAAATTATTTCACAGAATCATCTGCGTTTGCTTACTGATTTTTTGCATATCCTGGCAAAACCTTGTAAATGTTTATGATGGGAATCAAACTGAATTTTTAAAAAAAATTATTCCAGAATATGATTTAAAGTGGTGATAATGGCAAGTGTTCATGCTGTGAATTCTTCAGCCAACGGTCAGTTGAGCTGTATGATCACATCTTCAACTCGTCTGATGTCTTGTCTGCTGACACGACGTGGCATCTGAAGGAAATGGGCAGCCTCTAACCTCAAAAGAAGCGCTGTTTTCACATCTGGCAGCTGATGGTCTCAGGGTTAAAAAAAACAACAACAATAAAGGCACACCATCAAATGAATGAAGCTTGTTGTAATTTATACAGTAATGATTAGCACGCACTTCATAACAAGTATCACATGGCCTTATTTTAAGTGTCATCTCTCTCTCCAGACATGATGTCATGTCTTGCCGTAGATACTTAAAAAAAAAAAAAAAAAATCCAAAGCATTTCTAAATTCAGCAAACCAGATGAATGCAGCTATCTTTTTCCCTCTGCACTGGTGCTCGCCACAGTTTTCTGCTGCTCCAAGAGGAGGTGCACCCCTCACTTTAATAACTACTGCTTTAATCCTCCTCAAGGGCTAAAGTCAATCACTGGTAACTTCACACAAGAAACATGTAAGAAAAAAAAAACTTTTATGTGTCTTTTTTTTTTTTTCTGGGCAGTCAGGGTCAGCAGTGCTTACAGTTTTTCACAATTGCTAAAACACTAAACCCCATTGCCTGAACCAAACTCTCAGTGGCCTAAACTCATTTTTCGAATCAAACACTCTTTTGGCAAAAACTTAAACACTGTTCAGGTCCTATGCTCAATTTTCAAAACCCATCTGCTCTTTTTTGCAAAACCTTAGACACATTCTCAGTCACTAAACACATTTCACAACATTTTTGCTAAATTGTACTCACTGGCAGCAAAATGTGAACACAACTCCAACACAGCTGTCATCTTTTACACACAACAACTCAAAACTGAACACACACGTTTCTAATGATGTGATCAGAGCAAGTGTGCACAAAGACAAGATGCTGGAGACTGAATCTCCATGACCATGACCATGCAGTAGTCTGCTTTTGTTATGTATTTATTTTTTGTTATGACTGTGAATTTAGATATCACTTTGACTTAGATGCTTTTTTTTTTTCCTAAATGCATTTTCAATATGTAAAATAAAAATTTTCTGTGCACTACACACTCTGAAAACGGCTGGTTACTGTAAAAATAACCCACATTGGGTGGAATTGCTGACCCAGCGCTGGGCCCAAAAGGGACCGAGCCAATGCTGGGTTATTTCTACCCAGCCATTTGGGTTGAAGAGTTGACCCTGATGCTGGGTCAAGATTTACTTTAGATTTACTTTACTGTGAAAATGTAAACCCTTAGAATTCAGAAACACGTGCCCTCTGCCATGCAAGGCTGTCAAACCCTCCACTGGAAGCCAGCTGGGGTTCAGTGCAGTTCATTGACATGTAGAGGAAAAGATTTGAACTAACAACCTCACAACTACAAGACAACCACTCTGCCAACTGAGCCACAGCCACACATGCATAGGGGGAGGGATGTCTCATATGTCTTTTCCTTCTTAGCCATTTCAATAATCCTCTGTGAGAACACAGGACTCCAGTTTTCTGTTGCGTATGTTGTTAGAAGTCTCCAGATGCAAGAAGGACAAGGAGCTGCAGGAGTGTTCAAAATGGTGATTTTGTTCAAATCATCAATTCACTCTGCTGGGTCGACACAATTCATCTAATTTGGGGTAAAAGTGACCAAATTTGCACAAAATCTAGGGCTACCCAGGAAATGTGTTGGGAAAATAACCCAGCAGGTTAGAGTGTGGACTGCTTGCTGTGTCCTCAGTTATTTCATGTAGTGTCTAATGAATGATCTGAAGTGAACATGTTTTTACCTGCTGTGTGTAAGATCTGAACACATAGTGTGGTTTTGATCACAAGAGAACTGGTTTTGAGGTGATAATTCGATTTTGACAGAAATGTCTGAGGTTTTTGTGAATGTAGTGTGGATTTTTGGATTTGTGTTTAAGGTTTTGAGAAAATGGATGGAGGTTTCAAGAAATGTGTCTTAGCAATTGTGAAAAACTGTAAAATGCAAACAGGCTAATATAATTTAAAAAAAATCATTGTATAAGACAATCTTAACCAAGAGATACTTTGTTTGGTCAGGTTGAAATCCTGGTTGCAGCAGAAAGAGCATCCAGCAAGGTGCACTGACTTCTGTGACTCTTTAATCTGGATTCTCTGGGTGTGGCAAGGAGTGTCCGCTCAATGGACCGGTAGTTACGAATCAGCTCATGCCTCTTAGACTTTTCCCATTTTGAATCCTGACAGACGACCTTTCTGTGGAGTTTGCATGTCACCCTGTCTGCATTAGTTTTCTCCAACACTTTAAAACATTGCTTTTCAGGTTAGCAGCCCTAAATCGCCCCTATATGTCTCTGTGGCCCGAAGTCAGCAGGGATCGGTTCTGTTTTACGTCCAAACCAGGGGCGAGTCGCACTGCACACTGTAATAAATGAATCTATGGCCATGTAAATTATAATCAATTTAATAGGGAAATGATAATCAATATTATTATGCTCTTGCTTTTGTCATAATCATTTGATTAAAAAAAACATAAAAATGTTAGGATAAATATCTACTTATTTTAGTTAGACAAAAAACAAGCATTTTGTTTATGTGATTCCAAACACAGAGATAAATCAATGAATCCAACTTAATGTTTTTGAACAGTTTTTAATTGAGAACCACTTCCTGTTGAAGCAGGAAGTTGTCTTTTGAATGCTGCCCGCCTACAAGACACTTGAAGGCTTGCATGGTAAGTCTCCAGCTTTTTCCATATTTCTCTGCAATATGACAATTATTAACTAAGTTGTAGAAATGTACATTATTTTCTCATGTAAAAAGTATCGAAATAATATTTAGGTTGCAGATAGGTTACAGTTTTCTGCGGTTACCTTTCCTATGCTTCTTTAATAGGCTATTGTTAATACATTAAAATTGTGTAAATAACTTTCACCGAGTGAAATGTTGAGAGATGAAGCTGAAGGTATAGGTTGTCTTGTCTTTCTTTTCTTTTAAGTTTTTATTTTTTTTTCAGCCCGGTGTCGCGAGATTGTCATATATGCAGATATATGTTCGATTTGAATGTATTACTTGGCGTCCTCGCGTATCTAGACACCTATATCTAGATATCTATGTCTATATGTCTAGGCGGTAGTGTGACATAAGCAGGACCTATGGAAGCTGCAGTGTTGTTGTGTGTGTTTTTTCGACTGCCGATTCGAACGCATGTTTCTGATCCCTGCTACGTAGATGTAGGTGTCTAGATATGCGTGAACGCCAAGTAGTACATTCAAATCGAACATATATCTGCATATATGACATATCTGGCGACACCGGGCTGTGGTGGAGGAGAGGCTGAGTGGACCGTGATGAAATATTGTTGAGACTAATGAGTTTTTGGACGATTAAAGCCGTTTTAGGAGTGGATATACACATGCCCCATCTGCTAACAGTATAGGGATGTGCGCCGCTCAATTTTGGATCTAACTTTCTCCTGAAGCACTGTTTGGATCAGAAAAGCCTTCTGGGTGAGTATATTGTTGTACTTCATTCTATAAACAACGTGAAAACTGTTTAAACCGAACCTATGCTTTAAGTATAGCAGGTTCAAAGCATTTAACACACTTTGGGATCAGACTTTTGCTCTGAAGTACACATTGTTATGGTGTTACCCTACAGTTTAATTCAGGACCCCACCCCCTCTTTTTCAGCTTTTTTTTACATGCTGCATTTGTCAATATCTACAGATTACACTGACTGACGATACCTGCGTGGAAGAAAAAGTAGTGTGTTCATACGTTTTGCTTAATGTGGAGTGTTTTATTTTCTTGATTTTTATTATTGATATGGTCTCCATGCACTTTATTACACTTTCATTTCATTGGATGATTTCTGTATATTTATTTTACCCATCATTTAACTACTGCCTTTTAAAAAATAATGGACAGAAAACCAAGGATGTGTCAGCTTAGGTATTCAAATGTTGGGTTGTATCATTTGCACTATACTGTGGTCAAGCATTCATTGTACTGTTTCAATTTTAGGATGCTGGCGGCATTTAAAATAAAGTCAAGAGTTCTACATTAATGGTTGAATTTGCGATTAATTAAAAATAAGATTTAATTGACATAATTAACGGGGGCCACACGGTCGTGCAGTGGTTAGCGCTCCTGCCTCACAGCAAGTAGGTCCTGGGTTCAAATACCAGCCGGGGTTCAGGCTTTTCTGTGTGGAGTTTGCATGTTCTCCCCGTGTGTGCGTGGGTTCTCTCCGAGTACTCCATGTCCAAAAACATGCATTTCGGATTAATTGGTCACCCTAAATTGCTCCTAGGTATGAATGTGTGAGTGAATGGTTGTATGTCTGCGTATATATGTGTCAGCCCTGTGACAGACTGGCGACCTGTCCAGGGCATACACCGCCTTCGCCCACAGCAGCTGGGATCGGCTCCAGCCACCCGCGACCCCGAAAGGGAAGAAGTGGCAGATAATGAATGAATGAATAATTAAATAAATTCATTGATTAATTTAGATGATTATTACTAAACTGTATATCATTGAAGTGTAGAATTAAATTAATTTTCATAAATACTGCTAAATAATTTCTAAGTTTCAGCTTATTTCAATTCAAATTAATATTTTAGTTTAGTTATCAGTTAATTCACTTATGTTTTGAATCAGAATTTACTCATTTTAAATGTGTAATTATGAAACGCCTTATTTCACTTAAATTTACTCAATATCAAACATAGTTGAATTTAATTAATAATATTGCTTGTAATGTGTTGCCTTAATTTTATTGAGTAGATAGGGGGTACTTTTTTTTACAGTGCAGAGGGTTATGGTGAATGAATGAGCAATGCTACAACACCACAGATTATTCTGTTATAAGTTTTCGCTGAATATTTCTCCATCCATGATATCAATATCCCTGACTTTTTCCAGCAGTTTGACAATACACACATCTGGAATTTAATACACTTCAGAAATTAGTGGTTCTAAAATCATTAATTAATCACATCCCTCTCCAATTTTAGTCAGTTTTATGGTTTCCTTTTATTTTTCTTCAATTTTACCTTCTGTCTTCCATTTTTTTATTCCAAGGTTTATTTTCAACTAAGGCATGCTGTGGCTGGATATTACTTTATGAACAAACACAATTGTTTGCTCATGTGAAACGTAGTTTTTTTTTCAAGTGACATATTCTACAGTCTTGCATCTGAACTAAAATATTACATTAAAAAACACTGGCATACTAAATGAAGCACTGGCATTAAGCATCCATTAAATTATCCGAGCCTGAGGAGCAGAATAAATAAGAAAATGAGGAGTTTAATGGTGCATTAGTGAAGAACTAGTGGAACAGGCCCTGGGCTGTGTTTTGAACAGGCAACTATTATGAAAACCAACCTGTCAGACACTTCAAAGAACAGACCAGTCTGCATTCGCACTGTTTCCATAGGGAGGATGCAACTTGTTGAAGAGCTGCTGACTTAAAAGTAGGAACAAGTTTGCATGAGTTTACGGAGAATCTGTGACATGAAGCAACTTTTAAATTAAGTTAAAGAAATATTTTTGTCTTGAGTATTTTGATACAGAAGTGGAAAGATTGTTGTTTTCCATTGTACCTGTTTGTTTATGTGTCCTGCAGTTGATATATTTCTCATCAAGTATAGTTTAAATTCATTTCTGAAGCATATTTTCCAGGTTTTAGCTTTAATGTCAGAAATTCTCGCAACACATGGGAGATATTTACTTTTACACACAGTTTAGATGCTGTCCAGACCATAGATTTTCTCTTGGTAGAAACAATTCATCCAGTGGAATGAGCAGTGGCCATCAAGTCTATGGTGCAAGGTTCAAAGAGTTGTGCGTCAAACCCTCAAAAAGGGATCAGAAGAAAAGAGACCTACCTGAATTTCCTCAGAGCTGTGATGCACAGGCGGCCTGTCCAGGGGCGTATACCCTGCTTTAGCTGGGTTCAACCCTGGTGCCCCATCACCCTGTGTTGCATAAGGAAGACAGATGGATGGATGGATGGATGGATGGGTGGATGATGTATTTGAAAGATCACACATTTTGCACATGTCCTGACATCATTTGTTTACATACTGTGTGTATGTTTATATCTTTTAATCAAGTGGTAAATCTGTAGGTCGACATCAGCACATCAGTGACTTGAAGCATGTTCAAACGCCGTCAGCCAAATTGAGCGGCAGCTGTTCGCATATGTAAGGCAAATGGTGACATAACTCCACCTACTGGAGTCAGAAGTCAACATCCAGGATGTCCTCTGCCAGTGGACAAAATTCACATAGTAAGGAAAGCTATCTCACCATGCACTGATGGATCCGCTGACTCCCTGAGCTACAGTATAGCCGCGCAGATACTTCGTTTACTTGCCACTCCTCCCACTACAGAGTAAATATTTGCGCATAGCTTTTGATTTGTTAAATGAGTTCATCAAAGGATGCTCAGAATTCTATTATTCGTCTAATTATCAAGTGAAACAATAGCTTGTGAATAGCAATAATGTAGAAAGTGCTGTGAGAAACACGAGCATCCTATTTGTCTTGTAGTAAATACTTGACATGAGAACCTAAAATGTGTTGTCTTTAAATATATTGTATCATTAGTTTTCCATTAGCTTTTAAACACACATTAATGACAATAATTTAGTAGATGGTGACAGTTATTATTCTAACAGGGAAAATAGCTGCTCAGACGCTGTAAATATGTATTTCTTTTTTATTTATTATTTTTTTTGTATATGTTATTGATTGATCTCTTTTGGGAGAAATATAATGACAATGGTAGTTGTCCAAATTGGTGTCAAGATAGATTGCTGGGTCGATGAAGGGAAACTAGAAATAGTACTACCCAGGAAGACACACTGGAAACCTGAAAAACGGACATCTGTGAACCGAGAAACGCAAATCTGCTTCTCCAGGCCACCGCTACACCTTTCTTGTACTGAGTAAGTACTGGACTGGACCACTTTTTGTCATCAGAACAGCCTTAATTCTGTGTGGCATGAACTCAAGAAGGTGCTAGAAACATCAACCACATCGCAAATTCTCACCCTCCCATCTGAACGTGGCAAAAAGTCAAGATTAATAAGACAAGAAAATGTCTTGCACTGTCCAGTATTGGCGGGTCTGTGCAAGATGTAGCCTCAGAGAGCCGTTCTTGTCTGACAGGACTGGCATCGGATAAGTTGTAGCCCATCGGCTCCAATGCATTTTGCGGTCAGAGATGCTTCCCTCTGTGTGTATAATGGCCGATTATTTGAGTTATTGTTGCCTTTCTGTCATCTTGAACCAGTCTGGTCATTCTCTTCTGACCACTGGCATCAACAAGGCATTTTTTCATGTTGAGAACTGCCGCTCTGGAGAAACTCCCAGAAGAACAGCGCTCGAAATGTTCAGACAAAGCCATCTGGCCCCAACAGCCAACCAGCCACATTTGAAGTCACTTAAGTCGCCGTTGTCCTCCATTCTCATGCTCAGTTTGGACTTCAGCGGCTAATCACACTTCCAACATGTATTGATCACTGCTCTGTGATTGGTTCATTCACTATTTGCATAATTGTGCACTTGAAGTGTTCGTGTAATTCGATAATCTTGCGGATAACACATGAAAGCAAGAATTGGACAATACAGAAAAAACAACAATAGTTTATTTTAACCATATTTTGTGTATGAACTACAAACTCTGGTCTCTATAATCATCTCCATATTTTTTAAAGGTCATGAAAGAATGCTTACATGAAAATCAATCTCTTATTCTTTTACAGCATGTTTCTCTTCTTTTCACTTTTAGAACAGGTTGTTGGCACATGTAAAATCAAAAATGTTAAAAAAAATTCTTTTTTTTGATTTTATTTTCAAAATGTCTTTTTATATAAATCTACCACTAGAACAGCATTCCCTCTCAGAAAGAAAAGAGAAAGTAATGTGAAAAGGAATATTGACCAAAATACTTAGATAGCTTACATACATGAGACAGCTTGACTAAAATGCAACAAATTTACCAATGAAACTTTCAGATGGTGTAACTCCAACGAAACAAAAAAAAAAAAAAAAAAGTCACAATTCGGAACAAAAGCTGAGTGAAAGTGTGATCTCCGTCCCACCACCTCCAACTGAGCACAGCAAAATGAGACACGCTCGAGTCATTCTGTGGTTTACAAATGTGACTTAACACAAGTGCAATAATGGGATAAAGAGTGTTCGGGTAGTGAAAAAAGAAAAAGAAAAAGAAAAAAGCATCACATAGGGCAATCAATTACAGCATTCAGTCTGGATTATTACCCCGGGACCTCATTTTATTTAGAAAATCTATTCCCCATATCTGAGTGCAGCACATTCACTCTGAACAGCTAAAGTATTGAGTTGAACTTAAATTTACAGAATAAATCAGAACTACCTCGATCATCAGATTGTATAAAAACATACAGTGGGCCTTCTGACTGATTAAATATAACAACAGCTACCTGCATTTGCTTCCCAAATGTATCAAAGTTCCCATTAATAATTTCTGTTCCAGCATCCATTTGTATATATATATATATATTTTTTTTTTATTTGGCAGAGACATAAATGTGATAATTAAATAAAATTATGCCATTTCCCGCAGAACTAATATTATAACATTTCCTCTGTATTTGGAAAATATCTAAGTGAAGGGGTAATTTGCTGCAGTAACCTCACAAATTGTAGCCAATGAATATTCACATAAACAGCCGATGCAAGAGATCACAGACACACACCCCAGGTAATAGTAGGTCTCTGCATTGTTATTATTATCTTGTTTACATTCATTCAGTTTAATTACCTTCCGATGCAAACCGGCACTTTATCTCATATGCTGAATTTGAAAAATGGTAAAACATAAAATTACGGGGAGCATTTCATTTTTGTGTGGACATAATAATCCCATTTGAGTTGAGAACATCCACTTAAATTATTAATAGTGGCTGTAAAATACTTGCAGTTGACATTTAGTGAGTTTTCTCCTGAATAAGTGTCAATAAACTCCAGTCAATTTATACTCTGCTGTTCTCTATATTGACTTTGAGTGAAGAAGGTACAGCTTGCATGGTTGAACCAGTTGAAGATCAGGAGACTTTAACATGACAGGATTTTACATAGAACATTAGAATTAACAAATACAGTATTGCCTGTATTATTTGTTCAACTGAACAGACCACCGATGAGTTTAAGACTTCTCTGCAGATTTATCTGAAGTCTAGTTGATAATTCAAACATACTGTATTTGTAAAAACCACAACTGGATGCTCTAAGCCAGCTGTGACCCACACAATCTGACCCTCAAATGTTCGGATTCCCCCATTTTCCCCACGTGTCAACAAGTTTGCTTCGATCCAAACATATCCCATCCACAGACAGGTGCCGTGACAAAAAGATAAAGGATGCTACTCTCCTCACCGGTCAGTGGTCATAATGTTATGGTTGACATGTGTATTTATGAAATCTTCATGGAAAACAAAGGCAAAAATATCAGTAGCAGTAGTTTGTGTGAGGCTACCATATAAAAATTCTTACTGTAAAACCTTAATGTAATAAAACCTCAAAACTGAGTTAGGCGTGACAGTCGCCTGACCTTTTTATTTTTTACCGTTGAGCAAAAACTGCACTTACATGCTAAATATAAATCTCGGGCCATCTGCCAAATGTCTGTTTAACCAATGCATTTACAGTGCCTGGCACCACTTCCCTCAGTGCAGGCTTTGAAACGGTTTCCAAGGTATGGACGCCTGCAGAGCCGTGTCCACCCAAAGCCCAGGGGCACATCAATTAAAATGGAAATGATGTTGCTGCTTGGAGGAAGAGGAACAGGCAGGTGTAACCCAAACATCTGGTTGATGCCCGATCCCACACATTCACCCCTAAAGCCTCTTGCAGCATAAGCCTTGCCACTCAGGGCCAAGTCCTGTGGTTGGCAGGGGCAGGGTGTGAATCCGGGGCTGCCAGCTACTGCCCATGTGGAAATGTGGTGCACAGATGACAGGCAATGTGCTCAGACAGCTGTATAAAGGGTTTAAGCTCTTTCTTTAGCTCATCGGTCTGTTTCTGACAGTACCGCCGCAGTACTGCAGATGAGGTAAGGGATCCCAGCATGAAAAAGGTGGCTTCAAAGCAATCATCTCCATATGCAACACTACAAAGCGCAGAAAGGTAAAGGTGAGGCCATGAAGCACTGGAAGCCTTTGGAGGCAGTGAAGTTTCGTCAGAATTAAACAACTACATTTACGCGGACGTGTTGCCTTTAAAATTCAGGCCAAATTACGTTGTTTCTACAGAATGAAATAATGCTAACACTCTCAAACAAACTCTGAGTTTAAATCTCTCCCAAAGAAATCAATGAGATCTTTTATACAATATTCAGAATGAGCTCCGATTGGGATAACAATACACTGCATATACATTAGGTGCATTGAATTATTGATCAATGTAATTTCACTGAACACAGAATGTTGTTCTGTCTGTAAGCCTCAGCTTTAACCAATGAAAAAGGCAGCTTGCAATTTCTTAATATCCCCAGTCTAGTGATGACAGAATAGAGAGAGCCTATGGAAGTGGCAAATATAATTAAGCAGTGAGTTGTAATCAGATTCGATCGTTGGAAGTTCTGCCACTCACTGTAAAATAATGAGCGTCTCAGTTACAGACGGTCACAAAAAAGATTTCATCATTTAATCCACAGCTCGGGAAAATCATTTATGTGCTCTAGAGTTCTTTGATACATCCAGAAAACTAGGTTACTATCTTGCCTCCTCACAAATTTGCAGCAATACCCCTCTCCCTAAAAATAAAAACAAGAATGAAATTGGAACAATAATTTGCTTCAGGAATTTTCTCTGCTGACAGTTTTAAAACATATTACTAAACCAATGCTGTGATATGAGAGGAATTAAAAAGCAAAAATAAAACAACACATGAAATAAGTGCTGAAAAAATAATTGCAGAATACAGTTTTTTCTTGATTTAACCACAATATTTTTTCTTAAATAAATAACTTCTGTTTTGTAAAGACACTTTTTGAAACAGTAGACATACTCTAAATCCCAAAGTCATTGAAATAACATCACCAGCCACTGATTTGTCAAACACATGAGTCTGTTCCTCCGTGTTTGAGCCACAGTCCTTGCATCCTCTTGTCAGGAAAGTCCTGTCAGTAATGCCTCGAAGTAATTCCATCTGTAATGTCTCGCAAAAATTATTAGATTTGGGTCTCTTGTACATTGTCTTTCGAGCTGGCCCGGATTAACAAAGGTTCGTGCGCTGAGCTGTGTATGGAGTTGATAGTGGAGGCATGGTTGTACGCGGCCTTGTAGGCGTTGTAGTGGTTGAGGTGCTCGTGCTCGAGAGGAGGCAGAGTCAGGTGGCCCTCCATGCCCGGGCCTCCCGTTACGCAGTCCTCGTCCACGTTGATGATCTCGATGGTGCGCGTGGGCGCGTGGTGGTTCTGCTGGTGGTGCTGCTTGCGCATCTTGTAGAAGATGATCAGCATGACGGCTGCCATGAGCGTGATTGCGACGAAGCAGCCGATAATGATCTTGGTCGTCTTCATGACTTCGTCCAAGCCGTTGAGGGAGCCGTCCACTCCCGTCTCTGTGACGGGGATGGTGTACGTCTTCTCCGTGGCGCGGGTCGACGGCGGGGTCCGGACGGTCGTCGTGGTCGTAGAGGTGGATGAAACGAACTCCCACGTGCCGGCGGAGGGAGTCGGGCCCACCTTCTGGTGCACAGTCGTGGTGAAGCCTTCATTATGTGGCGTTTCTATTGTCTCCACTGTCACTGTGGTGAAGTAGCTGAAGCTACTGTTCTCTGTCGAGGACACGTTGAGTGTGGCAGATGCCGTCGTGTTACCTGCAGAATTACTCACCATGCACGTGTATATGCCAGTGTCCTGCATGGTAACGTTGGTGAAGTTCAGTGTGCCGTCATTCAGCACGGAGATTCTGACCTTGTATGCGCCGTGTGTCATGATGGAACCGTTGGGCGTGATCCAGCTTACCGAGGTCAAGGAGCTGGCTCTACATTTCAACTCTGCAGCGCTTCCCTCTGTCACATTTAGGTCTGCTGGCGGCTCCACAATAACAGGAGCATAACAGTGAAAGTAATTCTGGTCCAGCTCACCGATGTACCGTCCCTTGTGAGCCGTGGGTGAGCTGCAGCGGGCACAGCAGCTGGTGTTCGCTGGTACCATCTCCTTTAGCCACCAGCTGAGCCACAGGATGTCACAGTTGCAATTCCATGGGTTGTGGTGCAAGTGCACTCTTTCCAGGTGATGTAAAGGGGTGAAGAGATCATGGGGCAAAAGGGTAAGGTTATTGTGGGCTAAATTGAGCTCCACTAGTGACTGCAGGTCATCGAAAGAGTTCCTCTCTATGGTCTGGATCTGAGCATGCATCATCCACAGCTTCTGCAGGTGGATGAGCCCTTTAAATGAACCTGGCCGGATGACGGATAACTGGTTTCCTGACATCTCAAGTTCATCCAGCTTCACCAGGGGAATAAGATTGGGAATTTCTTTCAGATTGCACATTCCCAGATTTAAGTAGCGTAGATTGCTCAGCCCTTCGAAAGCCCCGTCAGATATGTAGGAGAGCCGCTTGAGCTCCCCGAGGTCCAACCGTCGTAATGAGGGCACTCTGTTGAAAGCATAAGAGGGAATACTCTCTATGGGGTTATTCCTCAGCCAAAGCTCCTTTAGTTTGGACAGGTACTCAAATGCCCCGTTTGGGATGGTGGTGAGCCGGTTATCAAAAAGCTCCAAGGTATTGAGGCTGGCGAGTCCATTGAAAGCGCCGAGCTCAATTTTGCGTATGTGGTTTTTGCTCAGCTGCAAAATCTCCAGATGTCTGAGGTGCTTAAAGCTGTCCACCTTTATGACCTGAATGAGATTTTCTTGCAGATTCAGGTAGCGCGTGTTGGTAGAAATGCCATCGGGAACATCCCGCAGGCCTCTGCGGGTGCAGATGACTTTGCTGAACTGGTTGCTGCAGGAGCAGACCGAGGGACACGTCTGAGCACGGACCAGTCCGGCCACCACCAGCAGCTGGAGGGCCAGGAGCAGCACAAACAAAGGGTCGGACAAGGCCCGGTTCCACCTAGGACCTCGCATCGTCTGCTGCTGCTGAGAGGAGGTCATCTTGTTTAACATTCATAATTCACTGACTGGTCTTCCACTCTTTGGAAAGAGGATTCGGGCCCACTGCAATGAAACAAAAGAGAGAGACAAGAAAAAGGATTGTTAGTCGAATCGAGCAGAACTCTGTGTGTGACTTCCATTAATTTACATTTCAATACTCGAAAAAGAAAAAAAAAAAAAACAAAGGAACAAACAATGTAACAAGAGCGAAAGAGAAAAATGGTCAGATTTGAAGGTTTCCGACTCACACCCACACATAAACCAAAGCATGATCGAGAGCCTCGCAACCATTTTTGTTTTCGAGCGCACTGTCCTCGCGCTCTCCGTCACGTAAAACAAAATCACAATAAAACTGCAGACATCTGTGCTGTATCTCTGCGGAAGGAGGAAACGGAGGGAAGAAAAGCGGCTCTGACTGCTGTGTTGTGTGATTTATATTTGAGACTGAGGGGACATAAATAATAAGGAAGCTTGCCACCCACCAGTCCTTCAATCGAGTTGAGATATCTGGAAACGTCTGATTACAACTCACAGTTCCTCAAAGGCATGGAGGCGACTGGAATGTCAAACAAGTAAGCCAAAATGGGAGCAGGGAATTTGCTCGTGCGGCTCTTTATGAATAATGCTGGAAAATGTGGTAACACAAACAATACATTTTTTATGTTGGGAATGTATGTATGAAAGAAAGATGGTGCCGTGACAGCTGGATGTTAACTTCTAATGCTCCTATTTATTCCTCAAAGTTGTTGTTGCAAGCGTCGTCTCTGTTGCTGCTCAATGAAAAACAGTTGCTTTTCATACAGTATACATCACAGGCGTAAACAATACGGATTACTTCCAATAACAGATATCTGATAAGACAAAAAGTTCAGTGAAATGTTTGATTTTGGTTCATTTTTAGAGGATAATACAGAGTTTGTGCAATCGTCCTTGTTACAGCTAGGAAATGGTTGAAATCAAAGTCCTATTTTCTGAAGGTTCAATGAAAAAAAAAGATGGTTTTGAGTCATAATTTGAGTCATCATGTTTTATTTTAATCGGTTGGGATGGTTTCAAATGCTGCAGCGTACACCACTCACACACCGGTGGAAATGACAAGCCGGATGGAAAAAGACGGAAATGATATCGTGGTCATAATAATAACAGCATGCGCTGATGAACTACAAATAATGTATTTCTAAACTAATAAATTCTATGCATTAAGCCTTAAATCTTTAAATATACATTTTCCAGAAGCAACTTCTTACAGATTTTTTTTTAAATGCTGCAATAATGACATTGCATTTCTGCCATTGCAGTTCCATGTTGTTGAAATTACATTTGGATTAAGATGTTAATAATGGTCTCTCCATGATATAAGCCACATCTGGAACCAGGCTGCAGTCCCTCACTGCCGTTTGAACCATTGCATTGTCAGACTTTTCCAACCTCAAAGCATTTTGCCGCTAACAGCTGGATCCGTAACGTGATTCATTACTGAATCTGAACTGAATTTGAAAGGCGCCCCATAATTAGATCTTTACACACTTAATCAATGATCGGTCATTAACTATAAACACAACTGAGCAAATGGTTTAACTCACCCGAAACCAAATGTGGTTGAGGGAAATGTGTCAGTAGATGAAAGTAATAAATAACCAAAGCTGTAATTCCCCTGGAAAATGAATCTGTTAAGAGGTAACTAACATGCTAATTAGATTAGCTTGTTTAGGTATGAGGTGTCTGCATGATTTTAACAAGTTACTAATAAAATGCAGAGAGCAGAAACTGTTCTTAATCATTTATCACACACACACACACTGCTTGCTGTATACATAAGCATCTGTTAAGTTATGCAGAAACAATATCATCATTATATCGTATAACAATATTTGCTTATCATGCAGTTGCCAGAATTAATTCCTTGCATATTTCATTTTTAACATAACTGTGTGGTTGTTGCTTACTTTATACTCTATGTAAAATACAGCAGGGCCCTATGGGCAGGTCGAACGTGAGTCATGCCTCACACAACATTTATAGAGTCTCTAATCTACCTGACCTGAATGTTTCTCTGGATGTAGGAGGAAAGTGGAGCACATTCAGAAAAAAAATCAATGTGAACATGGTGAGAAAGAAGTACACTCCAAACAGAAGGCGGTGGAGTTACGTCTGCTGGTGTTACACGATAAATATCAATCAAAAAGAGTGTACTGTTAAAATACACAGCGCTCCAACCAGTCTGTTCATTTTGAGCTCAGACTTTATCTGTGTTAAGGTTGTGAAGCGCACCAAAGCTCAGTGAAAACATGCAAACTCTACCGAGAAAGGCAGGAATTAAACCACAGGTTGCTGCACCGCCCTGCAGCCTCAAACAAATACATCAAATCTTAAAAACAGTCATCAGGGGATCGCTACCTCTCAAATCTGTTTAAACTTCTAAACAGTGTAATCGCATCAGCTCAAAGACACAAGAGTTCTTTGGGGAAGAGTTTAATGAATTAAAAGAAACACTTGCGATATTTAAAGACTCTAATTACAAACATAACTTTATTTGTATTGACAATGAGTCAACTCTCAGTGAGGAGAGCTTTTAAAAAGCACATTCACGAAATTAAATATTCAACTTTAAAGATGAGGGGTTTGCTTTAAAGAGACCAGAGCAAACACACTCCAAACTGACACACGCGCACACAAACAAACACAGTTCAAACAACTATGAGAGATACTTGAAAAATAATACATCACATAACGCTGACACACATATATTTTTTTTTCTTTTCCAGAAATTGGGATATTCCTGCCTTCTTAAACCACAGCTGCTTTAACGCGAACGTTGCCGTCGGATCACAGTGTTTTCTGCTCAGTGTTCCGCACACAGCATAATCTGCAACAGAAAGCTCTTCACTTAAGGAGCAGGCTATTACTGTAACTACTGATTAATTGCTTGATTACTGACTCCATTAATTCTTCAATTACAAAATTCAAATTCCGAGCAGCCGGAGCCCGGGGGTGACGAAACAGTGTGTTTTCATGCAGGGGAGACCATGCAAATATGACAGGGGAATTAAAAAGGAATTAAAACCCGGAAAAGTATTAAAAAAATGAAGGGGAACATTTTCATAAACATATACGATCAGACATGAACAATTATTTTACAAGGTGAAATTCCATCAATTATATGACTACTGTTCTACTGTTGTCACTCAAACCACGCTATGGAGCATGTTAGAGAAAAGAGCAGCCCTAACTTCAACCAAAACATTTTTCATGTGAAACTTCACAATATAAAATTGCTGATGATGAATTAAACACCTAAGTTCTAATTCAGCGATCTGCCCTTTGCAGTCAGAAAACCCTCACGGTTTCCTTCTCGGACCAGTGTGACGCGCCAGGTGGAGCCAAAACTGCAGCTCAGACAGCGAGAGGTAGTCATTATCCAATCAAATCAATCCTTTTCTAAAACAAAGAACAGATCAGAAACAAACCTACAACCTACAACCTACAACCGGTTACAATATCATTTTATTTAACCTTCAAGTGACCGAGTGGGGTCATTTATGCACCTTTTTTCTCATTTTAATCAGAAAAAAGCCTTCTACCATGAACTTGTCAATCTGTTTGTCCTCCATTTGTTCACAGAATTTTACAAGAATCGGCCGATTCATGTGACAAATAAAATCCAAACTTGTGAGATTTTCAACGTTATAGCTTTTTGTAATTTGCCAACTGCAATCATAGGATTTTACTGTTTGCAGGAAGCACGGCCAACAGACCTAGAAGAGCAAGATTTACAGCTGCACAAGCATTGGGAATGATCCTTGATGACCAGAGTGAGGATGAAAATGGCTTTTTATTACTATTTCTTTATCATATACAATTATTTTGTTAACAGAAACATGATTCTCTCAAAGGTCTGACTGATGGGCTCATTGACATTTGTGTTAAAGTATTTCCATATTTGCTCATCAGCGGTTCTTCTATATTTTGATGCTATAATTATCCTACCAGGTTGTAAAACACATTTTATTCAAAGAAAGATAACTTTCTAAGATAAATCCTAAAAAATTATTTATATATAAGTACTCCAATATAAAGTCAGTAGGGTCATAAATGACCCCACTCCTCATATTAGTTACTACAATAGTTTGGTCCCTTGAGGGCTAATCTTATTCCAATTCAATACTTTGCTGAGTTTTCTGTTGATTCAATTAAGCTTCGTTTTAGCCCCACCACATTTTTATGTTAACAAACCCTGAACAAGATTTATTTATTCAGTACTGATTCAATTTTAATTCTGAATTTTTGAATGTGAATACAATACAATGTAGAAAAAGCACACCCTCCATTTTAGTCTTTTGTTTCCTCTGTCCATTTTTGCTGTTTTCAAAAATTGTAGAATTTTCTTGACTTTGATGTTTTTTTTTTGATGTATCCGTCAAAAAAAATCTAATATCTTATCTGCTGCTTTCAGACAACAATAACAAAAAAAGTCTACAAAATTTTTGGAGTATTTCCATAACTTCATGTTTAATCGCTTCAACAATATGATTCTGATTGAATGAATAATAAATTGCAGTTAATAAAGCTTTCTTTGGAATATTTACTCTTTAATAGCTCTTCCTGTGCTGCAGGTTGTGGTCATACATTTGGCTCTCCGGAGTGAAAAGGTATAAATATCGTTCTTATCCTGCGTGTCCCAATCCACTATCAACTCATCCTCCTCTTCAAGAGATCAAACCTTGAAGAGAGATAAACAATGACTCAGCAGAACAGAATCCGAACTGTGGCAGCGGCAGGGACGACGCTGATTTACGAAACCAAACAATATGTTTGCACACTGACAATGAAAGCTGCGAAATTGGATTTACATAGTGCAGTGATGGAATCAGACCAAAAGAGATAAGGAAAATGAGATTAAGAAAAGAGCCTTTTTTTTTTCCCCAAAAAAAACTTTTGTCCTCACAGATTATGAACTGCCAGCTGTGCGTTTGTCTCATGGTGAAATCTAACTGTGACCCAGGTTAACAGCAGAACTCACTGAAATGAAATCCATGAAAAGGAAGAGTAAAATATAAGTACAAGTGTCTCTAAAATATAGCAAATAAAAAGAACCTTGAAAAAGTGAGGGGATAATTTTGAATGAAAACAGGCAATGTTAATTAAAAGAAAGCAAATTGGTGTATTTAGGAAAACAACAGGTGTACAATTCTGAGATTATAAATTAGAAAGCGCTGCAGAAAAGCCAGACTGTGGCGACGGGCTCTGCATAAAAATATATCCATAATCAGTTTGCCTCAGACTGAGTATAGTGTTTAACAGCGGCTTCACCAAACGTGTAAAATCTGCTTTTAGGAATCCCTGAAATCAAGGAGTGTCTGAGGAGCCGTCCGGGTTCATAAAGCACAACCATTACAGACCATGTAGTGCTTTGTAAACTGATAATAGAAGTTTAAATCAATAAAAAAAAGCTAACAGGTAGCCGGGGTAAAGACTGTAAAATGTGGGTTTTGTGAGCTTCAGTTTGGTTTTTGTTTGCTGAATTCTGAAGTAACTGCAGATGATGAATTGCACTCGTTGAAAGAGCAGAAAGGAGGAGAGCTGTTCGGGAGTTTAACCTGCTCACAGCGAAGACTCACTTTTTTCAGAGAGGGGAAAAAAATAGAAGCGTGTAAATACTACTTTTGAGACGAGTGAAATGTAAGAGAAGGCAGCTGACTGTGACATGTAATAAAACTCCGGTCTCTAAGAGGATGTGGAAGCACATTTAATTCAAACATGAAATTTGAACGACTTTTCTCTGTCAATGATTTTAATATCATTTGTGTTTCAGTGATCGTTTGTATCGAAACAACCTGTCAGTCGTGGTGATTCCTCGTCAGACCGCTCAACAGTGACCAACTGGAAAAGCCTCAGACAGAAGAAACTCATCATTTTGAATGACACGACGAATCAATATGTCCTCATAAATACAATAGATCCCTGGCTGATAGTGCTGCGCCCTGTTTGGCATTCAAAAAGCATCTTTAATCTAATCCGGTCTTCACACCGTCCAACAGCACAAACCACACACACTCCTTCAGCAACAATGTCCACATTATTTGTGCTGAAATCTCGCCAATCACTGGTATTTATGAGCTTTTTTTTTTTTAAATTTCAGTTGTGAGTCACCATACGATAACGTTCCTTTCTCCTGATGTAAGCCGCACGCCGTAAAGAAAAAACGTTGGGTTACTGATCTTGTATCAAACATTACGACTGTTATCTGACACTTGCATCACATCCAACATCAAACAACCGAGTGCAATACACCTGAAAGTGTTTATTTATACCAAACCAGCCGGTTTTATATCTTTATTCCACTGCTTTCTGGAAACTCTGACCCTAATAGCATAATCATCATTTTGCATGTGATGTTTGGTTTCTGTTGGTAACATTATTTATCTTTTATGTGTATTTTAGAGAAATCACACCGAGTCTGCGAGAGCGCACACTGCGCCGTACAGCAGTTTCCACTGGGCTCTGCTTCTTTTCACCACTACTGTAATTCCGTATCGTATTTTTTGCATTATAAATCAGCCGGTGAATTATTCAGCAGGGCTACAGGAAATTCAAGTTGGGCTAAAGTCTCCTAAAATAGGTCTGGTGACGCCGTGTGCTTGGCACAAGGTAAGGAGGGAGTTTCTTCTGCTCTCCTTCTGTGGTCAACAAGCATGTTTTTTTTCTCTGTCACGAGCACGTCTACGGCGGTTTTTTAAAGGGCGACAGTGCGAAGGTTTTCACCGATGCTCGAGTGCCTGCTGAATACAAACTTTTCAATGAAGAGTGACTGATGGTCCCTTCATCTGGCACACCGGCAGACCTGAGGCCAAAATGACGCCGAGAGATGGCAGAGCGGTGGATGTCGGTGACGGAGGAAGGACGGCGTGCATGAGAGAGACAGAGAGAGAGAGAGGAAGGGGGATTAATGAGATATGAATCAAATCAGGTCACTTCTTCATAATGCCAGCAATCTTTGCAACAGCTCCAAATATAAACCAGAATCCTTTAAGGATTGGAGTGTGGGAGGGTTACCCACCGCACTGCATCACAATCCTCCACGTACGGCTGCATCCACCCTCACAGCGCAAACACACCACCGCCGCAGCAAAAACACACTCTGAGCATGCAGTCATACACTTTTATTACCACTGCTGATCTTATGATCTTCAGTGAGGCAGAGACACGGCACGACGTTCCCCCCTCCAGCCATCAGACGCTGTTGTGTAACTGCTTAGACAGTTGTGCTAATATTTTGAAGATGAGAACAGTGTGTCAGCGTGTGTGTGACTCATCTGGCTCGCTTTGATATTTCTAATTATTTTCATAAATGTACTTGTCAAGTTTGTCTTCACGGAACTTGCATTGAGTTTGTGCCTGATGTCGTCGTCGTTATTGTCATTATTGTTGACCACTCTCGACATTTACGTATTTTACCAGCTAATGCAGTGGAGGCCTGTGCTGAGCTTTTAGTGTGTACTAATTATCACCAACAAACAAATGCTTAAAGATAGCCTTTCGCCCTCATGCACTTATTGACACATCAGCAGACCCATTTTAATGCTGTATATTCTAAAGATGGAATACTGAACCAACCATTTTATTGCTACAAACCTGTAGCTGGATGTAGTCATAACAACATCTTCTATAACACAGTTAAATACAGATATTGTGTGAACAGAGAATTTAGTTTTACATTAAAAAAAATGTTGTTCTAAATCCTGATATAGAAATTCATATCGACTTCTCAGTGGTTGCTATCGATGCAACAGCATATTTGAAATATGTGTAAAAATATGCCAGAAACAATCTGCCTTTGATAATCAATGGCAGAGAAAAATCTCTGATGAACTAACAATAGAAATAATGACTGCCGTAAAGAAAATCAAAACACAGCAACCAAATAACAACAGAAATATGAAATCCGAGTTACTCCTCTCTCTTGAAAATAAATCTGCAGCAGAATATATCTTACTGTTTTCTGATCAGATAGAGCAAAATGATCTGCCAATAAAGCATACTTTGGAAAACTGTTTTCTTTTTACACTTTGCTGCATTGTACTGTTGTGTCCTGACTTGCTCTTGTGGGTAAAATATTCAATACTGTGTAAGAAAAGTGACACTTTTTGACTGTATAGGGAACTTGGATGTGTCTACCGCTGTGTCCCGCCTCTCCACAGATGAATGCACTTATTTTAAGACACCACAAAAAAATGAAGTGTTCAGGGATGTTGGAGAGAAACAAAAATATATAGCGAACGGCGGTACTGTAGCTCCTTTCGACGTCTTTTGTTTTAAGCAGCCATGTGAAACAGACAAGCCGAAAGCTTTGAATAGGTGCTAACTAGCCAAGTGAGACAAACTGACAGCTGCTCCCCGGCCCACAGCCTGACATCCCTCCGCTCACGGCTTGTCTGTCTCGTCCATAACAAGTTTATAAAGTGAAGCTGATGCATCTAACACATATTGATTTAACCAGCCTAACCTTACTGTAGAAATCCTTCAGATATTCTCAGTGGCTGAATGCGCTGTGCGACAAAACACTTTTGGGTTATGATTTTAGAATATGTGTTTGGTGCTACTTCCTGTTCTTCGGTCTGAAATCGCATCAAATACAGTTTCCACCTCTGATTTTTTTTTTGCTGTCTCTGAGATGCAGTGTTTGTAAGTTTTGATATTTGCTTCATTATCTCAATGCCCGGTTTGAGTTTTCTGCGACGTTGCGGGAAAATGCTCTTGCCATCTCGTTAACATCGACCAACTCTTCCAATTAGAAGTAATTAGTACACAGCGAAGGGAGGGGAAAAAAAAAAAACAGCAAAAGCCATTAGAAAAATACAAACTCCTCTAATGAGCCGTTGTAATGTTGGCTGGAATTAAACATACAGTCTCAGTGAGTCTGTCGATGATTTGAGCGCACTGGCTGACCCATGTTTAACACTATCAAAATACTGGAAATGCATATGTTGGTCAATATGGCATGGTCAAAACACGATTAATACTGTTTCCTAAATTTAAGATATAAAGCAAGGCTATAATCTGCTTTCAAAAGAAAAAAAAAGACTGACTTTCCCTTTCTGTGTGGAGTTTTATATGGTTTTTTCTCTTTTTTTCTGGCGCTTCTTCCCACAATCTCAAGACATGCTTGTTAGGTTAAGAGTGAGTCTGAAGTGAATGGAGGTGTAAGGGTGTGTGAGATTGTCTGTCTCTCCGTGTTAGTCCTGTGATGTACTGGCGATCTGTTCAAGGTGCACCCTGCTCTTCGCCCAGCGTCAGCTGGGAGAGGCTCCAGCCTATAGAACCCTAACCTGGAATAAAGTGGACACTGAAGATGGATGAATGGATAGAAATCCATAAATCATTTGAGGGAAAATAGGTGTAAAATTGGTCTAGTTGGCCATTCCTCAGCCCGAAAGCGTTTCTGACTGCGAGCTTGGGCGTTTCAATACAACCGGTGCCGACCTTTCCTTCGACTTCTGTTTTATTTCTCTACGATGACAATAACATCAATGAGATGAGCAACAAGCGGAACAAAATGTTTTTGAGATCGAAGACTACATCCAATGAAATTCAAATGCAAAAAAAAACATGATGAGATGGCACAAATTTAGTAGACAATAAAGATAATAGAGCACTTTTCTAATGTTTCTGGCTTTTCCAGGTGACATCTTCAGCAGCTCAGCTGATCCTTCCCGAACAGCCAAAGCATCGACTTCCAGGCTGTTGACAGTAAACGTGCTTGATTTTTCTCATCATGCTACAATAAATGCGTCATGATCTCTCGAATTAGCTTCATTACAATCTAATGATTAAGTTACTGCTCTTCTTGCCAATGCCGTGTTTAAACCTCTCAGTGCTGTTGTTGTTGTCACAGGAGCACACTTTGGTTAAATGTCAGCTGCAGCGCTTTTCTGTTACGTTCAGGAAAAACATTATTTGGTGTGAAGACCGTCAGCTCGTTGAGCAAATTGACACACTTAACCCTGATCATCCTCCTGGATGAAAGCTACGGTCCTCACTAATGAAGACTCTGCCCATCTTTAGATGTCGTCTCCTGCCTCCGTGAATTGATTCTATCATAATTACGATAGTCATTCAAGATTTTTGGAAATCTGTCGACCGTGACTCCAGCAGGTACAACTCAGCTCTACTGCTATACCTCTGTGTGTGTCATATATAAACCAGCAGCTGCTGTTTAGTTGGACTTTACCCATTCAAATCTACTAAACTGAATTTAAACTGAATTAATGATTTAAAGGACTTGTAGCTCTTTAGTGTTTGGGTTTCGAGTGTGACTTTCTACTTCATGACCAAAGATGAAAAGCCTCCAGACTGGCTTTGTAAAATTATGCACTGTCCGCCCAACGCGTTTGATGTTCCTTGAAAGAACATTTGCTTTTCCTTTGACCCAGAGACGGCGACTGAGCTGCATTAGGACACATTATGGGCTAAATTGTTGCCGGCTGTCACAACAGCGGAAGTCTGTGCGCCGTAAACTGCAGCTGTTGGGCGCAAATCTGCACTATTGTACTCGGAAAGTATGGCGGAGGAGCTCGTTGACTGGTTCTCTTGCTGATTTCTGCACAGACAGACTGTGGCTCTGATTATAACTGCAGCCTTGGGATGACAGAGCTGTCACCGTGATTGTGGGTGTCGCCATGGCTGTGCTTTGGTTGTTACGATTATGGCTGCGAAATGTTCATTTTTAATGGGTGTCACACTGACTATGTGCAGCAGTTATGTGTCTGCAGTCACGGCGGTACCGGCTATGCATCATTTCCAAACTACTTTATCCCTGGATTGCTGTGGCGTGTTGGTAGCATACTTGTCACAGAGGTACTTCAGGTTCAAGCAGTAATGCAGCTGGACACATCCGACACTGGAATCCAAACAACAAGCAGGCCCAGCCGCTGTCACTGTAGCTCTGCTCAGCAACCAGTAGGTGTACGCCGCTCCAGATCAGCTGTTCCAAAGAGTGGGGAGCACTAAATGCATCACATAAAACGTATCATCTCCCCTTTCAACGGCGTCGAGAGAGTGATCCTTTAACCGGCAGTATATCATGGCTGGAGTGGACCAACAAAAAAAAAAAAAAACAGAAGGGGAATTCATTCGTAGCTTCCCATGGATGCATTTAGTCAATAGCATAACATAAATAAATAATCAAATCAGTCAATCTGTCAAGAAAACAAAGAGATTTAAACTAAAAGCTGAGCCGTTTCACAACACCTCTCCAAACTAGCTGACCAAGTCATATGAAGACCTTCTCACATGCACTAAATCACATTGCATGTTGTATAATATGAACGACTCCACCCAGCATTTTAGCCCCGTTGGTTTGTTCAATAACACATTTGCACCCATTTTTTGTTTTTTTTTGTTTTTACATGAAAACATTAAATCAAGCAGGCGTGAGAAGTTCATTTAAAAGGATCACTGATATATTACTGTAAAATTCTGCAGGCTGATCTGACAGCAGCTCAATACTATCTCCACATGTTCTCCTCGCCGCTTATTGAAAACCATCTCAGTGTTTACAGTGACACATCTTACTCCGTTTCTGAATGAGGCCATTATTAGCAGTGATGCCTTACTGAGTCAACACTGTGGTATCTGGAGCTGACAACGTGATAAGGGAGGCACATCATTATTTCCAGTTGAAAATCCAGGTACAGCTCAGTTTACTGCAGAGGCAAGGCGACTGGCCAACTTCATTCACACCGCGGACCCTGGAGTGGCATTTTTTCCTGATGAATAAGCCATATAGTAATATCAGCAGGCATCTCTGGACAGAAATACCCCACCATGTGCTCGTTTAGCACTATTGGCCTTAAAATACTTGGGTACATATGGTCCATATGTCCATCAACCATATACTGTGAGGTTGGTTTCTAAATACATGTTAATGATCGCTTTATTTCTTTAATAAACAACTGATTTATGTAATTCCAAGTATTGAAGTTAACAGTTTCTAGCAGTTTTTTTTGGATAGATGTAAATAAAGTACATGTTCATCATCTGAGAGCGCAGTAGAGAAGGAAAGATGAACATTTTTTAGCTAAACACACGTCATTCAACTTCACAAACAGGAACAGGTACATATGTATTCAAATGAAAATGTATTGACAAACATACTCTGTCCATATATTTGAGTTTGACCATTTTTTTATTGTTATATTCATAATACTAGTAGTAATCGTAGTAATATTCAAAAATGCTTTGAATTCCCTTCACTGACGTTGTTTGTCGTCGCAGGTTGTGTGTATACGATAGTGTGTCCGTACTATGTGCTTTCAGCATGTGCAAATTCTCACTTGCTGTGTGTGTGTGTGTGTGTGTGTGTGTGTGTGTGTGTGTGTGTGTGTGTGTTTGTGTGTGTGTGTGTGTGTGTGTGTGACAGCCTTCTTGTTTCACAGTAAGCACTGTGTTGGTGGCAGAAGCTCGTGGGTGACAAGGGATATTGATAAAATCATTCTTCACGATGTGAACGTTTCAGAGAGGCTGTGGGCAGAAAATGGCCACTAAATACTCTTCAGGGGTGTCAGATGAAGGAGTCTGTGTGCGATGCCGCTGTCACACCAGTCTGCTGGAGGTCAGGGTTAGCATGCATCACTGTGACTCCGCTCGAGTCGCGCAGAGGTCACTCTGAGGCTGTGAACCCGGACGTCCAGCCAGAACGGCCTCCCTGTGATTGAGTTTGAGCTTGAGAGAACAAGGGAGATAAAAAAAAAAAGAAAAAAGAAAAAAAAAAGGACACCGGGAGCACATTGATGTTATCTAAAATCCTCAGACAAAACCAGAGGCTCCCTGTGTCAGAAAACAAATTAAAACACAGGCTGAAAGTGTGAATTAGCTCAACTGGCGCTCAGATAAATTCATAATCCCTTTGGACTCACACGAGCCAGTCTAATTTCTGATGAGCAGAAAAAAAGAAGTGTTTGGGATTAATGTTAAGATGTAGAGCAGAATAACATCACTGCAACGAGTCGATCTATTAGAAGAGCAGAGCTGGATGTCTAGACAAACACTCCACCTCTTCTCATCTTCTCTGAACATATGACTGATTTTAAGGTCTATTCAGTGTTGTCATGCTCAAGGGCACAATCTTATAATGTCCTCCTGATTGATGTGACAGTATAGCTTTTTAACATCAGCGGCTCTGAAGGTTGCTTCTATAGACTGTACAGAATCCACTGTCAGAAGGTTAGTTGTTAGCAACTAGAGAAGCAATAAATAGCCTCAATGCCAAATAAACTGAGTTTAATGCATTTCATAGTGGTGGCAGTGAGAGTGGGGAGACCTCTGCTGGTATGGAGATGTTGCAATAAAGACTTAAAAAAAAACAAAACAAATAAAGGCGATTGGATAAACTTCATCATTCATCTTGATTTGCATTAATGTAAAGCTGGCATTGGTGATTAAATGATTATTTTCATGAGGCGAAAAGAATTCATGAAAGGCGTGATCACTTATGGCATCTCGGATGTGCAGTTCATATTGAATTCAGTCCGTGTTTGAAGGGCAGACTCAGAGGAAGGTTGTTAAAAGCTGCGGCTGTGCTTCAGTCTGCTGGAAATCAATGTGACTCGGAGAAATTGTTTTAATTCCTGACTGCATGTGTTTAGCCATCACTTCCCTTCAGCAGTCACATTTTAGACCAGAATATTTGTATCAGTGTTCAATCAAAGAGGAAGATTTTTTTTTTTTTAGCAAAGTAAAACAGAACAAAATAATGTAATTATGCTGTTTTTCTTTTATACAAATGACAAAATCATATTACAAATCATAAAAAAAAAGATAGATCAATAGAAAGATTGATTTAACGCCTTATTTTTGTGAAGCAAAAATATTTGTCCTGATTTTCTCAACCCCATCAGGGTGATTTCCAACACTCTTATTTAGAAAACACAAAGAGCCACTGATGGTGTGAGCTTGCACTCGCTCTCATTACAGTGTTTCTGATTCAGTAATACACCGAAATTCACCACCACACATGGATCATGCAAGTCGGCAGCCATTTCCACCTTTTCACCAAAAGAAAACACAACACTTTGTAAGAACTAACAACGAGTCAATTGATTCACATTAAAAAAAAATCCAATATAACGAAGTGGAGACGCTCACTCGCCTGTCTCACCGGGACAGGTACAGTAGAGGGTGGAAAGAATAAGAAATTCGACATGAAAAGAAGCTTTGAAGTCAGTGAATCAGAAAAAGGAGCTACCCATGTCATCCACATGAAATACATTCAGTGCCATTTAAGCTTTTAAAAAGGTCTGACAGACAGTAATTTTGTAAGTGAGCTTTGAAAGCATCGCGAGGGATCCGGCGATTTCAAAGAGGCCCGACAGTCAGTGTCCGACTGTGTGCTGCGTAATCTGTGAACAACTGCAGAGCGATTTCTCCTGATGGGATAATAAATGCAGAAATGACAACATATGGCCGACGCCGACAAACAGCATCACGAGCCTGAAGCAGCAGCCAGTAGAAGCTCTCTGACTCCGCGACAGCAGTTCACACCAAAAGTAGAGCAGACATGTAGTGGAAGTTATATGCATGAGTTGAAGCAGGACTACTCACACCAGAGGCATATTCCTCTGTGCAGTTCAAAAAGGCTCTTAGATAGATAGAGAGAGAGAGAGAGAGAGAGAGGGAAAAAAAAAACAAAACAAAACAAAACAAAACGCCTGACAGGAAGGTAAAATGTCCTGTAAAAACAGAATTCATGTGAGCAAAGAAACCAGCAGTGAAACACAACTGAGAGCCGCTAAGTTCTTATTTTTCCACCTCAGAGGCATCATATCACACACCTTTTTTTTTTGTATCTCTTTACTTGTCATTGTAGCCTCTTATTCCTCATGGCCGACATCTACAAGCATTCCGAATGTCTCTTCCTGTTCTGCCTAATAATCAAATTTCTGAATGTTTATTTTTCCAGTAACAGAGATGATCTCTATTGGCACTGAGCAGTGACACATGCTTTTAAAATAGAAAGTGTATTCATTGAAGTCCATTTCAATTCAAACCGGTGATCTGAATGCCTTCCGCACCACAATAATCTTCTGCATGCAGGTATCAAACCGCTAACAGATAATGTTTTACATTCCCACCCTCTTCCTCAGGACTGTGGACAGGCGACGGTGTGTTTAGTTATCTTGCGGGAGTCTTTATGTTCAATGATTGCTCTGCGTGATCGCGAAGCTGCCCAAGAAAGTGAGGCTATTTTAAAGGACCCAGTGCACCCCACGGCGCAAATATTATCCCCTCATAATGTCTTCATTTTCCAAGCCAATTATTTTTTCTAGACAGGATGCTAAGCAAATTCAAGTGCGGTCTCAGTAGATCTGTAAATTATTCAGTCTTTATGGATTAAAAAAAAAAAAAATCAATAATACTGAATTGCAAAGTATTTCTGCAGGAACATGAAGCTTTTAACGCTTTTAACGAGTTACTTAATCACACTGTTTAAAACCACAAATCCATGACTGCTGTTCATGTTTTTTGTCCTCACATCACCACTGATTTTATATCCTTACATGAATATTCTCTGGCTTAATCATGCGGAAACTAAATTAGGATTTGTGCTGCCCCTTCGTTTACTTTTCACACAAATCTTCCTCCTGATGGCGGAAGGCTGGAGGCGACACGCGGCGCAGGGGAGGCAAGCATACAGGTGATTTATAGTTCCTGCATGCCGCTATATCCTCACATTTTGAGCAACGTAGCAGCCGTTAGCTGAGATAATAGCTGTTATTTATTCAAGCCGAACAGCTATAATCTCAGAGACTACTTCAAACATAAAAGTCAATTGTACTTACAGTAGTTTTAATCAATTTCTCACAAGATCCTGATGCTGCTCTCATTGTTCGAACGGCTTCATGACACGAAACAATGTTCAAGGTTTTTTTTTTAATAGGAAGGTAATCAAGGCTGAACTTTCTGTTTATTCACTATCTTTCTGCTTAATTCTGTTCATTGGCAGCTGGAGTCTGAGGAAAATGCTGTAATTCTTAACAGCAGATGGATTTTTTTTTACTCTTTTTTTATTTTGACTTAAACTTTTAACATAATATGTAATTTTCAAAGGTGGCACAAAGAGTTCCATTAAAAAAATACTTTTGAAAAGACTTTATATTCTGAAAATTGACATAGGAAGTCTTCACACTCAACAATTTGTCAATTCTGCTCCTTCATTGTCATAAGGTCTGACTGATACTCTCACTGTTCCTCTGTATCGCCATCAGCTGACGGCGAGGGAAGCAACAAGCGACTTTAAAGAAAGTAACTCATGGAAAATACAGATGATTTATGTTTAAATGTGGGGAGTGAAAACAAAAAGCCGTGAAAGAAAGAAGCGATGAATACAGAGAGGAGTAAGATCTAATCCTGCTATTACCTGCCGGTTCAGTCACAGCTCAGAGGAGTCGTGGTCATCCTCATGTTAACTTCCAGTCCACCATAACGCCGGTCCTGCAGAGACGGGAGGTACATCGTGAGAACGCTTCAGAATAGATCACAGATTTAGAGTAGTACAGTTTGTGGCCACAGCGTTTCTCGAGTCCCATAAGAGTAACAGCTCATGAATAATGCATTGTTTTGAAAAGATCATGATGTATCTACTCAACTACCGAAAAATGCAATTTTTAAACTCCCCCCCCCCCCCCAGGAAAAGAGTACATCTAATTCAAAATTCTCTTTACTGTTTCTAAATAATCATTGAGTCATCTTGTTAGTTTTCCTTTCAACTACTTCCTCGGCACTCTCTGCTGATGCTGATGTTTTAGAGCCTTTGAGAAGCTCCGTCTAACAAGAGGGACTTTCCAGTGTATGTTGGAGGAAGACGCTCCTCAGGGACGAGGGGACAGTCAGAGCCACGAAATCTCCAAAGCACACACCCACATGTACTCGTACACATAGCCCGAGCACACAGACATACACTCACAAGGCCTACCCTGCTGAATAAATTATAGGGGACAAAAGCAAATGGTGATCAAGTTTTCTAGCTCGCACGCCATCCATCAGTACAGTGCAAGAACATGGAGGGCAAATAAGAGCATGTTTGATACACACAGCCGTCACCCTGACTTTAAGATCTCACTCATTTTTTGCTGCATTACAGGTTTTTATTTTCCGCAGTTAGATCCATTTGACCACACAGCACAAACACAACTATGAACAAAAAACAAACAAACAAAACAAATGCACTTCTGTAAATGTTTCTGTTAATTGAGAACTGTTTCCTGGCATCAAATGCTTGTGTTCATATTTATAGTCGCAGGATGTAGGTGGGGCTGACTCAAAAGAAATTACAGCTCCATGTGCATCTAAAAGAGGGGTTGTGTCACTCAGCATCAGTGTGACTCACTGACGTGTAGAAAACTATATCACGCCCCAGCCTGACACATCTAATCGAGTGTGGTGGCTTCATCTTTTTTTTTTTCTCTTAAATATGACAAAAAACACATGATGTATCAGTCAATTTATATATTCAAGGTGAAATCTAAAGCAAACAAAAGATACTTGTAGAGAAAGAAATAGCAAAAACATGATCAGAAACGTGAAATATAGTAAATAAGATTCTGCAGCGCAGCATGAAGTTTAAAATAGAAGCTGTTGATCCTAAACTTCAGGGGAGAGTGATGAATTGTGGTTGCAAAGTAGATGATAGCGATGATGGATAAGGACTATAGCACTGTAATTATTATCATTGTTGGCATTGTCAACAACATCAATATTGCAAACACACACACACACACACACGCCATGGACACACACACATCAAAGCACAAGCAATATAGCACCCTGTGGCTTTCTTTCTCCTGTCATTACTTTGTTCAAAGCTTTTTTTTATGTCACTTCATTTCACTTTTTTCAGTGTATTTGTTTTCATAAAGATGCATTATACACAGAGAGGTTTCCTGACAAAATTCCAAAATATGCATCTCAGGGTTAATTGCTGCTGTTGGATTTCCTGAAGGTGTTTGAATGTATGTGTGATTGTGCATCTCTCTATGATGTACTGGCAGCCTGTCCAGGGTGAACCCTGCCGTTCATTGATAGCTGTGATAAGCTCCAGTGCCCTGCGACCCTGAATTGGAAAAAGTGGCACAGAAGACGGATGGATTGATGGCGAAGGCGCCGCACGCAGCCGCGATTACTTAAGACGAGCCCACGCTCCACAAGGACAGAGAAATCTATTTGTTTTCTCTCCGAGAACAAGGTTCGTTCCGGCCAGGAAATTTCATATTTCATGAGGAACTGCAGTGCAGTATTCTTCATTACAGAAGCTTCCACGTTAGCCCTGCCCACTTCAGATCTCTCATCAATCACACAAAGGTGTCAGACGCCAGTCCCGGTGCTCCCTCCCTGAAGTTTAAACTGTATAAACAATGAAAAAAAAACAGCAAATGAATTCATATGTCTTTGTTTGTAGTACCATGATTTCCATTTATAGATGTCCTCCATAAGATTTTAGGTTCTGCCGTTAATTTCTTTTACAAAGTCATACGTTACGGCCACCAGGTAGTTCAGGATGTGCTGCAGCCTTAATCCTGAATTACAAACACTCGGAGGCAGAAGTTACAGTGCGAATAAATAACCACACTTTAGCACCTTTGTTGAGCTTTACCTTACATCTCTGCTTTATATCTTCTCTTAACTGCGCGCAGTAATTTATCACATCGCATATTCAGCGTCAGCCGGTTCAATAAAGTTGAAGTTAGACTATATCTTTAAGGTTCTATCAAAGATCTACTCGGCCATATGTCTTCTCTCTTTCTCGCTCCTGTTTTTTTTTTTTTTTTTTTTTTATCTTTCGTGAACTCACTGAGATAAAGGCGCTCTCTGAGAGAGTAGTAGCCCAACAAATCAAGACTAATGTCACTGTCTTCTGCTCCAGATCTCAGCATATTTTGACCTGATGGTCACACTACATCACCCACTGGAAATGACCCCAAATGCATGTCAGGCTGAATCAATTGGCTACACGGCCACTCGTTCAATTAAGATCTTCTGGTGGGGTTGAGCGCTGTGGTTTGCAGTGCGGTGAGCACAGACTCCCAGAGGAGCCGTAAGTGCTGAAATCAGCTCAGCTGGGCCCGCGATTTGTCATTATCTAATGGTAAATCCATCCATGTCAGGTAGAGGGCTCTCACCCAATCACGAAGTGACAGCGGGGAACAAGAAAAAGTGGATAGATAGATAGATAGATAGATAGATAGATAGATAGATAGATAGATAGATAGATAGATAGATAGATCAGTGTGTCTGTTTCAGTGCGATTCGCCTTTAAATGCAACAAGATCATATCAAGAAGCTTAAAAGTATCCATAAAGTACACAGAATCCAAGCCATATTTTCAAATGGACTAAAAAAAGAAAGAATAGGAACTGAGGAAGATGATGGCAATAAGATAAAACAAATTAGCAGACTTGAAAGTAGGCATTAAGCTTGAATACAATTATCTGGAACAAAGAAAGCTATTTTCTCATTTTCCCAATTACATCATCCTAATTTAATTAGAATATTTCTAAATCTGTATGTCAATATGATAATAATGAGTACAGTCTTTCAGCAATGTACACTAGCGTGAGTGGGAAATACGAAGAGCTGGCTGTTCTGTCTGGCTATATGTGTGTGCGTTAATATTCATGTTTAAATGCTCAATATTCACCTCAATATGAAATATAGGCAAGCACTGCATGGTGTTTCAACAGTAAAGCCACATTTTTTCTGAGTCATGTTGACATTTTAAGAAAAGAGCTTTTCACAATGGCATAAAACAAATGATTTAGCACTGAATCGGTTTAAAGGACAACAAGAAAATATGCTGTGGTTTGTTTGCAGTGCTTCATCACTGCACTGCATTGTTTGCAAAAAGATTTTCAATTTGCTGTTTAAAAGAAAAGCTTTCAGAGGCCTTGGTGCGTCCCGTAGTTTCGGCCGGACTGAAGGGAGGCCACTGAGAGAGTGCAGAGTGGAATTAGTGCAATCAGGGGAGATATGGAATTATTATGTCTGATTCAGTGTCTGACTGAATTAGCATTTTGAGTCCAGAGAGATTTCAAACAGGAGAGGAGGGATGGGATGTGTTCCGAGAGGAAGAAAAGCCGACAGATTGAGAGAAAAAAAACAGAGTTGCAAAGACAACAAAAAAGAGGATATGAGGAAGAAAGAACAGTCCTTTGGCTCCTGCTTTCACTCAGGCCAGTAGAGTCTCTTTGATTAAATATTTCTGACAAGGAAATGTTACTCATCAGCCTGTGGAAACTGATTCAAAGTCACCCTCGTATTTCATGTTTTTTTTTTTTTCTTTTCTTTTTTTAACCAGTCCAGATACCAGCTGTCAGTGGTCCATGATGTGGGAGGTAATTGGTTCGGCCACATCTGAAACGTTAGTCTCTCTGAAGACGCGGCGATCCGTTCTCATGTATGACACTGTAATTACAGACGAAGACGACCGCGTGAAGATGCTCGTACTCTGATAAGAAGGACATTGCTCATGACAAAAAGTGAGGACTATTCAAAAGGAGGCATATAGGGACACAATAACAGTGCTCAAAAGAGAAACTCAGGCAGAAAAAAGGCAGTCTGAAGAGAAGCCAGGAAGATGAAAGACACAGACGGCATGGTTAGCCCCAGAGAGCAAGAGGAGTAAATTACAAATATGGAATTTCTCCCTCGAAATGTCTGACGCTCGTATGAAAGGCAGGCAAAAAGCCTCTGAAGAAAAATGCACGAGAGCGAATGCCATGTCAAGAAAGAGACAGTAAGCAGGACGTAAAATCATATGCAATGCATGCAAGCAGTAACACCATTTCAGGCAATTCCTTGAAAACACTGAGCAAAAAAAAAAAAGGAAAAAAAGGTCAAAAGGGTTGGACAAGCAAACATGTTAAAACAACCTGCGGAATACAGAGCGACAGAAAGTAATCAGGGTTAGAGAAAAAGACAAGGAGCGAAGTACAAGATAGGGCTGTGGAGTGAAAACCTTGTGAGAGAAAAGGTGAATACAAATTAAGAGGAAAAAGGCAGCGTGATACGAGGAAATCTTTGGGTAATATGTGAGCAAAGGAAACTGAGAGACAAAAAAGAATGAATAAGAAACTTTGGAGAGTTCTATTTTTTATTTCGTTCCTTTATTTTCCTGGAGTGATGGGCTTTATGGTGAGTCACAGGGTGTGTCAATCACCAGGAAAGAGACAAGAGCAGAGGTTCATTCAAACCGCCGACAAAGGAAACTGCAAAAATGACAAATAAGAGGTTTGTTTTTTTTTTTCTTCTTCTTTTTTCAAATGTTCTGTATTTGGATTTATTGTTAGTGGAAAAAAAAGGCTGCAATGAGCGGACCGTTTCCTGTAAGAAGAGGATTCTTTGTACCGTCACTGTCAGGTATTTCATTCTAAGTGCGTCATGATGGTGAATAACTGCATTTAATATTATTCAAGTGGGCCTCATGCTATGTGTTTTACAATTATGCAGTCATGCTTTAAAAAAACACTACTGGTCAAAAGTTTGGATACACCTTCTCATTCAATGTTTTTTTTTTTCTAATTTCTATTGCAGATCCTCCCTGAAGGCATCAAAACTGTGATTGTTTCTCAATGAGCTTCATGCGGTCGTCACTGAAAACGGTTTTCACTTCCCATGTGTGACTTGTCAGGGTTCATCTGAGGGATTTCTTGCCTTTTTAATGGGGCTGCGACGATCTGTTATGTTGAGCAGAACAACTGTTAGACCTCATATTATGGCAAAAAAACAATTCAGCTAAGTAAAGAGGAACAAGAGTCCATCATTACTTTAACAACTGAAGGTCGGTCAGTCCCGAAAATTGCCAAAACTTTGAATGTGTTCCCAAGTGCATTTGCAAAATCCATCAAGCGTTACAACGAAACTGGCTCGCATGAGGACCGACGCAGGAAAGGAAGACCAAGAGTCACCTCTGCTGCTGAGGATAAGTTCATCTGAGTTAACGGCACCTCAGATTAGAGCCCAGATAAATGCCAAACAGACTTCATGATTCAGGTCTTTATGGTTAAATAGCTGCTACGAAACCACAGCTAAGGAAAAGCAACAAGCAGAAGAGATTTGTTTGGATCAACAAACACAAGGAATGGACATTAGACCAGTGGAAACCTGTGTTTTGGGCTGATGAGTCCAAACCTCAGATCAAATCTGTAATCACGGCAAAGGGTGGCTATTGTGAAGAATCTAAAATATCAGTCATGTGTTCATTCAGAATGACGATGCCTTCAGTGAGAATCTACAATGTAAATATGTGGGTGAATGCAGACATAGGCCTAGGCATACACCGATGAGCAATTAACACTGATTTACCTGAACTTCATGTTCTCGGACAAAACCCACAGATAACATGCAAACTCCATCTTCGCCTGTGACCCTGTAGAAGACGGATGAATGTTGAATTAACTCATGAACGCCTCAATGTTTTGTACTATCATGTGCACGTCTTTGCAAATAAAAACACACATCCTTTGAAGATTTTTGAGATCAACATTATTTTCAAAGAGGAAAAGTAATTGGATTTTGATGACCCCCAGTGACCTCTCCTACTCCTCTGCCCTCGGGGCACACATTACATCACGTTGCATTTTTTTCTTGAGCAAATATTTGAAAAGAGCATGGTGCAACGAGCCTGAAATTCTCCAGAAACAGCCTCAGGCTTAAGATTTTAGCGTGTGCTTCATGCTTCAGGTCGCACCACCCTTCAGATCAACAAGGTCCACACGCCACAGCATTCTTTACCACGTCCATATGATAATAGAAGCTAAAAATAACTCGGCTTTGCAGTCCCATAGATACCGTACTCCACCAAGGTAACCCACATTCTTATTTGTACACTGCTCTGGTGCCACTGCTTTTACCGAGGGGGAAGTGAAAGCATGTGCTGCTCCGAGATCTTTATTCAACACGAAGGTCATCTCATTATGTCAATAAACCGGACAGACGGCTGCATCAGCCTGAGTATGATTCAGGTGACCAGCATGTTTCACAGTCTACAGCTCAGTGGGATGTTCCCTCTGGAGCCGGGGCGGGGGGGGGGGGGTGGCTCCTCTTGGCTCCTCTTGGCTTTCATATGAATAAACTGTTATTTTTATGTTTAATTTGATTGCACAGCGAATATTCTTCTAAAAAGACCTCTATCCTGCAGATTGAGTTTATCAATGGACAGAATCAGTTCTTTGTTTCTTCATGATGCAAAGCGTCACCCTGATGGTTTGTAATGGCTGCAGATCCCTTTTCCACACAGTAAGTTGCGCATTCCTGCAATGGTCATACTGGATGGCTTGTTTACAATAGCTAGTTAAAATTACCAGTATCTCAGTATTCTGATCTAGAGACTTCAGTCTCTTCATTGTGACCGTCAAAACTTTCTCAATCACTGCTCAGCTTGGAGAAAGGAAAGATAATAAGCCAAGAAATCACTCAAACAAAAAAGACAATGAAATACAGACAATTATGAGGAAGAGAGGAAGAGCAAACAGTAGGAGCAGTAATCATGTAAACATTGGCAACATCAATTTTCATTTTTTTGCAGACTATATTCTTAATCTTTTACCACTTTTCAGTCGATTTGATTCAATGTTTTCTCATTGTTGTATGATTATTTACCCAATGTTTACTCAGAAAAAATTTAAAAATACCTGCATATGATGACAGAATTTGCAATAATATGCATCCTTATTCACATATTTCACTGTCTTTCACTGTTTGTGTCTTAATGAACGTGACTATTTTTTTCCTGCCACTAAATCCATTTATTCTCACAAATTAAATCATATCCTTAATTCCTTTCAGTTGTACCTGTAGGAAGCCATTTTCTTAGGATACTCCTTGTAATTACTGCAAGGGTTTCTCACACAGCTCCGTCTATAGATCTATATATAAACGCATTCATTCATCAAAACAAAAAGGCTTCATGTTGGGTTTCAGCTGTGAACCTTGGAAGAGAGAGTGACTACAGGAGTCGAGCTCCTCTGTTCCCTGTTGGGCTCAACGCTGGGGAGGCTAAGCGGATTTAAAGAACGATATCAGCGCTAAGCAGAGCACTCATTACAGGTATCAGGAGTCGAACCTGATAATGGAGTTAAGAGAGAAACTGACATGCTATCAAAGACAAGAGGGCCAGATTATAATGCTGAACATTATCATGTGTAAAAAAAAAAAAAAAAAAGTACGTGAATGTCTATACATTCAAATATGTGCAAAGCTGTATTTTCCTTATGTGAATCGCCAAAGCTGAACACGAGCTGCAGAATTACTGTGCTTATCTCAACTATCAATGACAGTATTTTAGAGCGTGTGTACCATGTAATAACCAGGTATTTCAGTTGGACGAGGTAAAACGTGTGGAAATGGGAGCATTAAATCTGAAGAGTCCTATCATCCAGGGGAGGAAATGCGGTGGTAATTATCTGTTTCACCAAGGAGCAGAGGTCCAGACTCCCAGCTCCCCCCATGACTCCTGCCTACGCTCTTATCCTGTCTTTAGGAAACCCCAGGGAGGGCCATGAGATAGCAGGGAGCACTTGTCAACTAGCCAGGAGTCTCTCTTTTGATGAAGCCATCAGTCTTACAGTACTTTCCAGAACAATCTTGCGCCGGGCTGCCCTTCAGCTTCATTGCCTGGCAGCACTAGCAGCTATGCTTTGCCAGTCATGCTTGCACAGAGAGCAAATGCTTCATTGTGGGAGAGATAAGTCACTGTAAGTCATCCCGTGTAAGCAAAACTGTGCCCATGCACCTTGGAAGAGGCCAATAATACAACAGTGGAGCAGTAATGGAAGGGTGCAGATCGTGTACTCCACTGTGTGCGGGATCATGAAGAAGGAAATATTCAAGTGAGAAACATGAAGCCTTTTTTTGATTCAGTAATGCAAGTACTTTTTTTTTTTCTGGCTTGATCAGCACCTGAGAATGTGATGCAGAAATGCACTGCCCTGAAATAGGCATCTGTGGCCTATTGTTTATACAGCATTGGCAGACTGAGACATGCACATTGTGTCTACATGGCATGAATTAAAACACCGTGCTGAGCTGCAGACTATCAGAGAGTCGAAAGCTCTCAAATCCCCAAACATTGTTATTGCCATTACATTACATGCAGACACACACACATACACACATAATATGAAGCACTTACTACATATGTACCGCTTTGCATGTGAAGAGCTGTTAATTTGTTGTCTATGCTGAATGATCGTTTGCATGCATGCAGTACTACGTCCACGACTTAGTGTCAGACACTACACTCGATGATACGAACACGTCAGCAGACTTTATAAGTCAGGATTTTACGACACAGACAGCTTGAGCGTGCAGTGGTCATCTGCATTGGATGGATGGAGTGAACACTTTGCAGTGTGTGAGAACGGACGGAGCTAAAGAGGGGAGGCCGAGAGATAACTACACGGAAAGCGAGCGCAGCTCTTGGGGAAGCTCTCTTTCTCTCTCAGAGGAGAGGGAGGCCGTCTGAAGAGGTTATTTATTTTTCATCTGGAGATGGAAACTGAAGAGCAGTGGGGAGAGTCCCGGTGGAATTACAGACTGGAGATGTACCCTCCCGGGGCTACTGTCTCTCTCTTCTCCCTCTTTCTCCCACTCCTACTCACTTTCTATATCCCACCTTTCTGATCTTCACCAGAGATCTGCCACTGTTTCTCTGGGAGAGGAGGAAAGGGAAGAAGAAAAAGAGGAGCTGCTCATTCTCAATGCCATCTTTGCCTGCCTCACAGTCAAACTCTATTCATCCCACACTCGTGTGGTCTGCAGAGCTCCGCTCAGCTTTCCTCAGCAACAAATGCACCGAGCAATCTGAGCTGAGCTGTTTTTCAGGCTCCTCCCAGACCTGCCTGTCTACGTGGGAAGCATAGCTTCTTATCCCAGCCCTCCTCATTAACAATATTCCCATTACACTCCAGAGTCATTAAAAGAGCCACTTGTCCTCCCCCCCATCCCCTCTGGCATTTTCCTTTCATCATTCCCTTCCTCTGTTCGGATGAACTCAAGGTGTGAATGTCTTGGCTGACACCTTTACTCCACCAGGACCCGAGTGAATTATTGGGAGGCAGAGAAGTGAGGCTACATAAGCTTTGAAAAGCCGCCCCTCCACGGCCCGTTCCAAGCATCCTGGCGTTGTCATGGGAGCCAATGAAAGGCTGCCTTCCCGTTCCCCATTTCTCTTAATGAACAAAGGTGTCAAATGCATTCTTAGATTCGGGTCATTTGGGAGGTTCTCATAGCTGCAAAAAGTCAAGATACTAAAAATAAGAGTGCGCCACAAAGTATGCAAGGGAGCTCGTACTTCCATACCGATCTGAGGTAATCCCTTCCCCACTCTCCCATCCAGAGGGGGGGGGGGGGGGGGGGGGGGGGGGGGGGGTTCAGGCCTTGCAGTACATAATTAAGATGACATTGTTTCTACAGTAAAGTGCTCCTCGGCAGCAGAGCGTTCTTGTAAGTATTCTCACCTGGCGAGAGTGTGAGACCTCAGAAGTTTATCATCTCCAAAGCGCTTTTCTCTTCTCGGTATCACAGCGCAACATAAACGCTTCCTGCTTTTCAGAAGGCCGATTAAAAAAAAAAAAAAAAAAAAAAAAAACTGGATGAGAAACGATGAACCGTCACATGCTTTCACGTTTCCACGGGCAGAGAGCGGGGGAGAAAAGGGGGCGATTGGACCGTGTGGGATGGTGGTGGTGGTGGTGGTGGTGGGGGGGGGGGGGGGGGGGGGGGGCTAATAGAAGACCTGCTGCAACAGTGGAGCGGAGCTTGTGCAGAGACACACTCTTCATTCTTCCTCAAATAGAAACAAGCCCAGTCTCTGTTAATCTCCCTCACAACAGTAACGAGAAAATGGACTCTGCTTTCACTGCCTCTCCAAGCCACCAGCTAACAATGGATGTGAAAGAAATCAAATTTCCACCCCCCCATGCGATAACCTCCTTATTTTCTTCTATCCCTCCCTTCTCCCCTCTATCTCTTCCCGCTCTCCATCCCCCACCTAGTTAACTTCATTGGTTGGAGAGGAAGAATGCTGAGGAGGCAAGACCAAGGAGAAAAAAGCATCAATTAGATTCTAAAGTGCACTTTATTTTTTTTTTGTCGCCATATGCCAAATTAACTTAAGCTATAAATATCAAAAAAAGCACAATGGAAAAGCAATGAACTTTAATTATCCAAGTACAACCTCAGCATGGGTCATTGCTCACTGCACTTCAATTCACTGCCCCCCCCTCACACCGGCGTGGAGGCCACTGTTTTCCTCTTCTCACAGATGTAAATTTCCCAAAATGACTCTGGAACCTAATGATCAAACCTGCAGGTAGAGGTCTGGTACACCACAAGCTCCCTTTCATGGGTTTATATTACAACATTTTTCTTTTTTCCTATGGACTGCATCTCCATTGTGTCCATTTTTATAAGAAGAACACATGATGGAATGCTGTTGAGAAGAAATTCAAATAAGACAAGTTAGTCTTTATTGTGCCTGAACAGACTATATAATGAAATTAACAGTGCTGTCATCTGAGAGACACACCAAGAGGAAAACTAAGCATGATTAATAAGACTGGGTTTACTATCCGTCAGTGCTAAATAGATTTTGATGACGTGTGTGTGAAAGAAACCGTGAGAGGAAGTAGAACGTGTGAGACAGCAGCTGTAGTTTCCTTTCTGGAAGCGATGCCAGGTCAGATGGCAGAGCTGCACATGAGTAAAATGTCACTATCGTTTTCCAGCGTTTAATCTTTTCTTTTTTGTATTTTAAGTGTGTTGTAAAATCTAACCTGGTGGAAACTATTTGAGTGTGACCAGGGTCCGTCTTTCTAAATCCACTCAGCTTCACTTCCAGACTGTCAATAAAGCTCCGAATGGGGGCTTTGTGGTTAAAACACGCTTGTGCAACTTCCATCTCACAATGAAAACTTAAGGTTATTAATAGTGTCGTTACCACAGTGGTTAGTAAATACTGTGTACACATTGTCAAGCTGCATGTAGAAACTACTTTTTAAATTATTAATCCAGACACCATATGATTTAATCATTTGGCTTTGTCTCTATAGTGCACTTGAGGATATCAAGGACATCAAGCAAAACAGGAGGGAGAGAACTGAAGGAGTGAGATGAGAGCATAAAACAGGGTCTAAGTGTTCCAGTCCAAAACATGAGCAAATATTGTTGCACACATGGTGTTTTTGCAAGCAATTATTCAAAGAATCTCATTTTTAAAGCAGAGTCTGTGCTCTCTGTCTGTCCTGCATGTCGCCATGGAACTGGATGTTTGGATTCACTTCAAGCAGGATTTTTGGACTTTTTTTTTTCTCTCTCTCTCTCTCTGATTTAATGTGAATGTGAAGTGCTGTGAAATGTTGCAATTGAGGTCACATAAAGCAAAATGAATTAAACTGGGGTTAGAGTTAAACCCTGAACTCCGATATTATTCACTTAGTGCTGACAGTTGGGTTTAATATGAGCAACTGGACATATGTACATAAATTTCAACTAAAAGTGTATTTTTGCAGCGATATCAGGTTGAAGCAAGTAAGTGATGGTTATATAATTTGTAAGGTAACATCAGGGGGTTCTAAAAAAACAAACAAAACTGAGATCTGAAGGACATCACCCAAAGGTTACAATGTCAAAGTTATATAGGTCAACACACACACACACACACACACAGACACACGCACAAACACACACTTTCCCAAATGAGAAATCTACTATAATATATTCGCTATATCATAATAATATAACCTTTCATACCCATTTCGTGTGGCGACCACCTTTTCATCACACATGACAAATCTTACTGCCCCAAATTCAAAAACCAATATCGGTCGTGTGTGAGGGTAAAACAGGACACACACCTGAGGACACCTCGAGCCAACAGGATGTTGGAGTGACACAGATTATGTCTTTTTTTTAACCTCAACAACAGGAGACATTTTCCACAAACTACAAACTTGTACATGTTTGTGGTAATGGGAGTGATTGTACCAACATTTTCATTCATTTTTGCAATCGTCAATTCATATGAAAGATTCAAAAACATTGAGTCATTGATGAAATCCGGGTTTCTTTTTTTTTTTTATGTTTTTTAAAAATGAAAGTAACAATGGCTGTTAGTTTTACTAAATACCAAGAAATCCTTCTTCTTCTTTTTATCCTAATGATTTATGTGTTCAGGTAATATGAATGACTGAAGGCTCCAGATCTGATATTGATGCGGGAGGCTGGCTGATACAGGAAACGGATCTGAGAGTCTGGCATTGTTGATGCTACTTGATATATTTTGTGTTTATGATGTTTGATCTCTTACAAAGCCTCCAATATCCTCTCACATGAAATCTCAAATAAGTCAGCACATTAGTCACTCACTTGTCAGACTCGCTCACTGCCACATTAATTTAGGATAAAGCGTAAGCCATTTCTCAGCTTTGCAAGTCGGCATGCACGATGGAGCTCAATTTTCTTCTTTTTTCCCATACATTCTCAACTGAATATCAGTTTTGTGTTGGGGTCCAATCAACCCAGAAGTCAAATACATGGTAGCTTCAGTATCTCTACTTGTTGGTTTATAAAGGTTAAAGTTAAACCTTTATATAAATTTCTGTAAAATATGTCTTAACTAAAAAAGAAATACACCAACAGTTCTGCCAAAGGATACTTTGAAATTACTTTAAAGACATACCATTATCTCAATTATGCATTTAAATCCCTTGCAAAGTGCTGTAACACGTGTGGTTGGGTATTTATGAGCGGCCGCCTCATGCTTTCCATGTCCCTCTTCAAGTATTACGGCCATATTTTCAGTTTTGCTCCTGCAGCTGCCTGTAGCAGTGGTTTAAAAGTAATGTTCTGGCAGTAGTTTGCAAATTCAGCAAAATAAAATTTACCTAAGGGACCATGGAGGAGGCCCTGATTTCCTCTGTGCCCACACAGTATAATTTCTGGCTACACCACTGCTGCATCAAACGTGAGCCAAAAGCGTGAGTCATATCTGAGGTTGTGAGAACATGTAGACAAGTCAGAACAACCAAAAAAAGGAAGATTATCTTGTTCCGTTGGCTATTACTTTGATACCGTTTTAACTTTCATGTCCTGTTATGATTGTTTTCACTAGCCCTGTTTTTTTTTTTTTTTGTGAAAAAGCAAAATGAGGAAACATGAATACATGATGATATAAAGACATAAGCAACATAAGCAGATGCTTTTACCTTCCTAAGAAATATTTCAACTTTATACTGATATCTACAAGGACAAAGTTCAATGTTTGTGTAATGTTTTTACCAATAAGATTCATAAGCAGTGCTAAACCGGCACCTGAGCTGAAGTCTGAAGGAAAATACAAGCTATTAATCATTACATACAGAGAGATACTGGGAGAAATAAACACTCTCAGATAATTTAATTTAAATATGCAATTATTCAGGGAAAAAAACCCCCACCAAATTCGTTTATTTTCCTAAAAAAGTGAAATACTTTGAAACGGAGTGATTGCTTCAAACTAGACTGTGACTAAATCATACAAAACCTACTGTGTGTGAGTACGCAGCATTGCTGTACAGCACACACAAATATTTTCTGGGTTATAGCATAAGTACAGAACTATGACCTCAACTCATAAAAGAGTCAATTTATTATGCAAAAAAAAAACATATAAAAATCAGCCATTCAAAGTCACTTAGATTAGCTTAGACAGCATCTACTGCTGAAGCCTGCATCACAGTCACCAAGGAAACAATCTCACTGAGCAGGAAATGAATCAACCCTCCCCTTACGCATTCTCACACACACACACACACACACACACACGCACACACACACGCACGCACACACGCACACACACACGCACGCACACACCACCTCTGATTTGCTTGTTGAAATAGGGCTGTTATACAATTGAATTATGGTGAATCATTGTGTGTTAGCGTCGTCTCCTGGTGGTTTACATAACTGAGATTTAATAATAAAACAAGTGCGTGAATGCTCTCCCACAATACAACTGGTGCTCCCTGTCCAAGAAACGGTACCTGGGTTTGTAAGAATGAGTCAGGCAAGGAGGCAGAGAGAGAGAGAGAGAGAGAGAGAGAGAGAGAGAGAGAGGGTAGAGGGATGAAATGAAGCGGAGAAGTACATCTCCCCTGCCACACTCCTGCCGTTCACCCCGCAGAGACACCAGTGTCTCGGCCACAGCGGTTTTACAGATGCAGCAATGTCTTGAGGGCTTGTGCACTTAATTTGGCATCAAAAAGCATAGATCAAAACAAGGGAGCGCGCAGTTTTGTATCAGATTTGCTCACAAGACGGGACGAACTTCCAACACGTGTCCCATTACAGCTGATGCCGGAGCGCCGCTGAGTGCTACAAGCAGCGTGCGGCGCTCAACGGCGCGGCGACACCGAGGCGTCGTCTGGGAGCGTGACTGCAGCCGCTAATGAATTCGTACAAACTACATGTGTGGAGACGCCAGACAAACACGAGCAGACACATACAAACACGTCTCGTCTTACAGAAATGACAATTATTTGCAACTTCAGAGGGGAACGTAACAGCGACTGGATTCCAACAGATCATATCCTATAGCGGCTTCATTTGGGCTGTGATTTCAAGTTGGTTATATTTCTCAGTAGTGTGAAGAGGATATTATGATAACCTGGTGATTTCAAAGATCATAAATGTATTGATCACAATAATGTCAGTGTTATCTTCCTGTTTCTGATATCTGTAATGTCCACCTGGAAACAACACGAAACGATGTTTAGGATCAATACAAGAGAGGTTTATAGGAGCTGTGTGGGAAGAAGACGTCACATTTTTCAAAAAAAAGAATGTACAATTTGTTCTAAATTGTTCTTCTCACATCAACCCAAACAACCCTTTACAACTGCTGCCTGTAATTTAGGGATGTTAACAACCCTCCACCTCCTAAGATTTACCAAATTCAACAGTTGAAAAGACCTTACACGATGCAGTCGTTTCAGATTGTTGGAGATTTCTTTCAGATAATCCACTCACTCTTTCTGCTAAAACACTTTTTTTTATTGGATTTCTATTTCTACAAAAAAAAAAAAAAAAAAAAAAATACATGTACTGTTCAATATAATGAGTTGAAAAATGCCAAGTGTCTGTTTTTATGTAGAACTTCTGACCAATTTGGCAGCCCCGAACCTTCATTCCTGACAAATTACTGGCGGACAAATTACAGAGCTTCAGCTGGCGACGAACAAAAGCCCAACTGAGGGACACGCTCAGCTGGCAGACATTTAACTTGAGCTGGAGACCCCCGGAGTGCGGGCGAGCGAGTGTGTGCGTGCGCGCGGGTGTGTGTGTTTGCGGCGAAGAGAGAGCGAGACACAGAGAGAGACAGACTCCATGTTAGCAGTCACATCACATCACAGTTTGCAACCACATTGATTAAGAGAGTTACCATGCAGTGTAATTTGGACACGGAGCAGACTAAACGATTACTGGCAACGACCGGCTTCATGTGTGGACATCAGATGACTTTGAGGGCTGTTGCATGTGGAAATAAGTCAAGGAAAGTCTATTATTTTTCCTTATGTATTTTATGCAAAATGCCTCCTCTGGAGGACCGGCTGAATAATGCATGCTCTGTGCAGTTGTAATTATATGTATGTACAGTTGGGTGCTGTGTGTGTGCGTGTGTCATTGTGGAAGGGGAATTGCATGTCAGTATGTTGTATGGACTCTACTGTGTGTGTGTGGGGTGTTTTATTTATTTCTCTCTATTTGAGGATGCGGCCCATTGAGAGACTCAAAGCAAATTCTATTGTAAACCCCGAGCTACTGAGGGACCGCAAAAGCCAAAGCCATCCATCAGAGCTGGACATATCCCCCATATGCAAACAAATGAATTAGAGCGCCGGCCTCCCTCCGGATCCATGAGCAGAACAAGGTGCAAGGATGTTTGAGGAGGTGAAGGAATGCCATGCAATAAGGTGGAGATAAGAAAAACCCTCTTGTGGCTACAACGTGAAAAGACAGGAAAATGTAGGGATAAATGAGAAATAAGGGGAAGGGAACTGGTTCTGTGGGGGGTTAAAACTCATCACACCTACAAAATGCATATGAACAAAGTGGCAGTAAGATTTGTGGTCATCCCTTAAAGTTCCTGTAATCACTAGAAGTGGTTGCACAAGAACCTGACTCCACACAGCTCTGTGTCACTTTTTTTTTTTTTTTTTGCTGTCGTCCTCTAGGAATGATTAACCCAGAAGAGCTTAATATAGATAGAGAGGAAGAAATAGATGGGAGAAGGAAGGATGAGTGAGAGAGAGAGAGTGAGAGAGAGAGAGAGAGAGAGAGAGAGAGAGGGGGGACATTATTGAATTCCATGGAGAGTCTACTCTTTACCTCTGCACATCAAACCGTGCTCACCACCGTTTAGCAATCTGTCTGCTAATTAATCATGTGCTGTAATCAGTTGGAGGCACTAAAGAAATGTGAGCTCTTCTGTGGCTGCGCTGTCTGCCTTCAGAAAACAAGCAAAACACTGGGAATGAAAGACTCTGGGCTGTTTCCATCCTCTCCGTTTGCAGCAGTTCTCGTCAAATCGGGCGCTGACCTGCATGTAGCAACATTTAGGCTGCTTACTGATTTCACCTCGCGCTGTATGATGTTTTCTTTCTGTTTTTCACATCTATGAAGCATGATGTGCCGATGACTCACTCCTGTGTATTGTGAGCGCGTCAGCCACGGAAATCAAAGCGCCGAACAATCGACAGATTCTGGAAAGTATATCATCATCTCCTACCATGATAACTGGAGCAATATTCATTATTCCGATAATGATCTCCTGAGTGGTGATTGGAGATGGACCGACTGTGTCGCCACCGGGGCAAGCAATCATGTCTGCAGCTATTCTGACTAATTGTAACACGGTGGCGGTGGCAGCAGGGGTGGGCTGGGTTAGCGTCCGCCACAGAACAGCAGCCAAGCCCGCTGCAGCTCGCACAAAGCCATCAGTGCTAATCTGCTACGAGCTAACAATAGCGCTGATACGCTTGGTTTCTGGAGGAGCTTTGCTCCCCTCTAGCAGCTACTGGTATTTAGCTTTCCCTATCACTTGGAGAACAGCCGAGCTTAAATCGGCTGGTGTGTTCTCCAAAGACTGACCAAATTCACCACAACACCAAGGGTGTAGAGAAACACGTTTTCCAAACTAATTATATTGCATGAAGAGAGATTAGTGCAGAAGATAATGCGAGGCTGGATCGTGGAGATTGGGCGGTGAGATACAGCAGTTTTCAACACAGTGGTGAGGCTATTGGAGGGAAAAGAGAGAGAGAGAGAGAGAATGAATGACTCCATGGAAAAGACAAAAATGAAAACAACACCTTTTAAAAGAATGCAAGTCAGCAGAAAAGTGCTCCAGGTTCAGGTATTTGGACTGAATCATAAATTTGAAACATTAAAGCAGCACTTCGTGTGTTTATATTGTGCAGTGGGAGAAACAGAATCAAAATATTAGTTTATCTCGGAGATGGAGCAGGTGTCTTCTCAAAAATGGACACCTTTTTTTTATTCGTTGTAGCAGTTATTTATGGTGTTTCATATTCAGTCCTCCGTTATTTGCCACTGTGCAGCTGCACAGGTGTAACATGGGAGACACACTGCCTCATGGGCGCCATAACTGACAACCTTTGCCCAAAATAGCTTGATTTACTAAAAAAGAATACAAAAAAATGTGTCTTAGATTGAGTTTTATCTGATCTTCAGTTGCCGGGGACACGATTACACACAGTAAATTTAATATACTGTTTCATCTGGTGGGTTTGTGAAATTAGGCTGCAGCCCTGTGTTTAAGACATTTTCAGTAGTTTTAATGAATCATATCGCGACAAGCACAACGTCTATAATAAATGACTTGAGACACTTTTCCTAGTTCATAATTAATGGCTGAAGTAGTGGAGCTTTTCCACCTGTTTATCCACACTTAGATTGTGATAATGCTGTGCACAAGCTTGTTAACCTTCATCTATCACTCTATCAGCATTGCTCGGAGTGAGGAATTGCATTTTTTTTCCTCTGTATGCATGTGTATGTGTCTGTGTGTGTGTGTGTGTGTGTGTGTGTGTGTGTGTGTGTGTACACGCACTGGCTTTTTTTTTTTTATTTACGAGCTGGTTATTTTCTTTGGTCACATTTATAAGAAAGTGCGGTCTGACACATTTAATAAGGGCGTTAAATCCTAGAAAGACCCTCCGGCATTCAGCTTTAAACATGGCAAATTACATCGGACCTCAGCTGCACTGAAAAGACGGAAACTTCCCCGTGGTACGTCAAAGTGTAATCCTCTATTTTATCACACGCTCTCAAGCCTTCTTTATTCATCCATTCGGTTTTTTTGTTGTTGTTTTTTTACTCGTTTTTTTTGGCTAATTAAAAGACGGACAATGTGGGTTGTGTGAGGCGCCACGGCTCCTGTAAATTTCTCCTAACTCCACTCCTAAAACTGTGAGCTAACTGTCATTCAAACCGCTAGTTTACTGCAGAGTCCAGGAGCCAGAGCGTCATTATGTCAGACACTCGCTTGATTAGGTGGAGACGAAAGAGCAGGTTTCCCGCTTCTGCCAAGCTGAACGGCAGCCAAAGGCACAGCCAGAGAGAGCGGGACTGCAATGTCGCGCACAACACCGGGTTAGTAGGTATTTGGCGACTGAGCATGAGCTTGCGGGACTGACACACCGAATGCTGCGGCGACCGCGCTCTGCACGCAGGACGCGCGGCACAAACAGCGGTGGACTTGGACTGTTACCCATTTTCAAGGTGAGCGAAGTATTAAACTAAGTGGGTGATAGGGTTTAAGATCAAATAAAACTGGTAATACCTCGTCTGTAGCAACTTCTCTCCATGATAACGCCAACTCCCGTAAACTGCAGCGGTTCTCCAGAAAGTGATTGAAGTAAGAAATAAGTTGGCAATGAAATACAATTGCATTTTACAAAATAAGACACTGTTATGTCTTAAAGCTCTGTTCAAGGTGATCTAAAACACCATTAATGTACTGCAAGACCCCCACTTGTATGTTTATGGTGAAACTTTTTTAACTCCATAGCAATTCCATCCATCTTCAACTCTGCTTTATCTAATTCCCAGTTGCAGGAGGCAGAGTCCCAGCAGGATATATGCAGAAGTCAGTGGCGGCTGGTCGTAAATTTCTGAGGTGAGGTGGTTCATCACTCTTCAGTTTCAGCCGATATTACGAGTGTTAACTTAAACGCAATGCGTTTACAAACCACACAGCGACGGGCGATCTGACAGGAGCACCAAGCCACAGGTTGGTTCAATCTTAAGGCATTCATTTATATTCTTAATCAGTGATTGGGGCGATATTTCTAACACCCGAGCGCCGTCTGCTGTCCAGCCATGGATGGCTGAAGGCATTCAGCACTCTGGAGAGGTCATCAGTCCATCACTAGGCGAATCCAGACATACAAGTGCTCATATGCACAAGAACGCCATGTGAACTCCAGTCAGAGAAGCCCAGGGACATTTCTTACACCAATTAATCAACTCGCTTCTCTCTGGTTTTATTGACAGCGAGTGTGGCTGCAGAGCCGATGTCCGTCACAATAACAAAGTCACAAAATAAAACTTTCTTCCTGCAATTAATACGCTGTTTTTTTTCATTCGCCACAGTGCCTTAATTGCCATGTGCTCCTCGTCACGTTCTGCCCTCTTTAGATGTAGTTACCAGACCAAATCTTTTCACATATTAGTGATTTAATGGCATGTGCATTAGACATGGTAATATGATATTAATACGTAACACGTGCTAATCATCAGGGCATAATAGCACCCATAAATTAATGGTTTTAACGATCTATTTATCTGCTGTGTGCGGTTCATCCTGGGCCTGTTCCCAGCTGGAGATTGGCAATGGGCAGTGCGCGTCCTGGAGCAGTTGCTCGTCCAACACAGGGTTTACATAGAGAAGTGCCCACACATACATTGACAACTGCGGATCATTAAAAAAAAAAAAAAAAAAAAAAAAAAAAAAACCCAATCAATTTGCCTAACCTAACGTGCAGGTCAGAGTAAACATACGCGTGCACGAGGAGAACATCTTGAATTCAGCCGCAGTGTCAACAAACCAAATTTGCAAATGAGAGACAGTGCAGTCCAGAAATGAATGTGGAAGCCAATTACACACGGCTGCAGCATTTCCTCAAGTGTTCTCATATTTAACTGAAAAAAAATTAAGAAATAAAAAAATCACAACTCGTCTCGACAGGTGAAAACTCTGTGGACAGCGCTGCACTTCATCAAAATCGCTACGCTTCAGAAATTCACGCCGGATCTTTTGATTCAAACATGCAAAACAATGCGGTTCCTTTTAGCATAATCCAGCACTGCTCCATCAATTAGTTTGGATTAAAGTCCACTTCACAGAGGCTGTAATCACAATGTAGCCCATTCTTTGATGTTGGAACAAATGAATACAAAAATGGCAGAACTGTCTGAGGAAGATTTGTTCTCCAGTTTCCCCACTGAGAACGCTACATCTCCCCAAAGTCAGTAAATCTCGTTTTCCTCACAATGATGAAATCCTCCACTGTCACATCGAATATGAGATGGTAGATCGCAGCACTTTTGGGGAGGAAAAATCTACTCCTGCACACTCGCCTCCATTCATTGGACACTATTTGCATTTTTGACCTTTTTTTGGGGCGTTTACAACGATTCTTATTTCACTTATATGGCTCATACAGCTCATTTACAGAGTGATAGCTGCCATTTTCAAATGGCTAAATAAATGCCTTATCACTGCAAAAAAAAAAAAAAAAAAAAAGGAAAAAAGTTGCTTTTCTGGAATCTGACAATATGTCAGAGTCTCCATTGCATCACTTTCAGTCTTCATTAGAATCTAATTTGTCTTTAGGAGACAGAACACGATGTAATATCCCATTTTTATGCATCGTTTTAGCCCGAACTACTAGAAAACATTATTTGCCAGGAAGGTTCATCATTCAAAAGTGAAACACCAAAGAGAAACTACAAGGAAAAAAAAAATTCCAATTAGTGGAGAGTCACGTAGAAAGAGCAACGTGCTGTGAAGTTTGAGGGCGATTGTCCTCACACACACAGCGATAAGGAAATGGTGAGGCAGCGGTTCATGACTTATACATCCCCACAATCAAGCAATCACTTATTTGCCCTTCAAAAGACCTTGTCCTGCCTTATCAGCCGACCAGCCGTGTCCATTGTGATCTTGTCCACAGTACAATGGGAAGAGCGTGCGTCTGTTCTGCTTCCTCACTGAAGTGGTTCTAACCTTTTTTCCGCCGTGAGGGACGCCTCACATTCAAATGACCTCTTTTAACTACAAACCTGCACATTTTAATTCAAACCTTGCATAAAGAAATGGCAAAAGCAGAACAGTGCCTGGGAGCGTGAAGGAAAAAAAACCACAAAAAAAAAAAAAAAAACTCCAATTTGATGGCTTGGACATGATCGGGCCTTTACAGAATAAAGACCTGAAGCTAATGAAAACCGAAAGAATCTGACTCTCTTTTATGCTACGATTAGTGTTATGCAAATGCAGACCACAGGAGAGGGGGAAGAGGAAGGACTGCATGCCAGTGACCGTAGGAGTCCCACCTGTTTCATCAAGCCCCTTTTAACCTGTCCGCACAGCCTCAGAAAAAAAAAAAAAAAACAATACGTTTTTATCTTCTGCTGCGAAAACACTTCATCCCGGATTTGTTTTTGAAACGGATGATTTAACATGGACCACCTGGTTTCAAGTCTATTTTTTTTTTTGTTACACAAATGGTGCGATTACCCTACAACACTTATCTGCAGATCAGATGCAGATTTAAATCAACACCCACCTTTTCAATATCGGCGGCATCGGGGAAAGAGGGGAGGCAGAAAAAGCCAAGCTCCGCAACTGCTTTTCAGGAAACAAAGGGATAAATGGAAGAGGAGCCGTACGCAGGGATCGACCTTTGTTTCCGACACCCACGCTCGCACACGCATAAACACACAAACTCATTCACGCACACGCACATAAACCTCCACACCGCGCGGCCCCACAGAGAAACGGCAATCCTCGCACTTCATGAATATTACAATGAGCTGGATCTGGGTCATTAATATGACACAGTCGTTACACTGGAGCCCAATTAGCAGTCAACATAGAGCCTGGAACGTTCCCCTGTTACTATACATAATCACTATATCACCGCGACAGACTCCAGAGCGAGAAGGATCAAACCACACATACCAGGAATATCAAGGACTCATCTCCAGAAAGCGCCACAAGACGAGGAGGTCACAGCTGTTTGATTAGACTCTAAGAACAACATTTATGAATCTTGTACCCGAGTTCAACCGTGCAGATTTCTCCCCTTCGAAACAAAACATGAGGCAGTACTGTTACAGTGGATAGTCCGGGTCTGCCTTTAAGTTTAAAGTTTGCCTTAAGTATAAAGATGAATCAAAAGTTTGTTTAGGTCCTGCAGCTATTCACAAAGAGTTACAAAGAGTAGCTGAGAAGCGGCTCTTTTTTTTTAATGCAGTTAACATAATCAGGGTGACACCAAAGAAACTTAAATTTCACTTGTTATTGGATTTTCATTGTCAAACACTGGCAAAAGCCATTTTCCAGGAGGCTTAGAGTAACACAGTTGAGGATTGTACATTGATCGTTGTCTGCGTCGCTAAATAAATTCTCTTTACTCTGGTGGAGCAATCTGCATCGTCTCCAGACAAGATTCAGACAAAGACACTTTATTGCATAATCCTATCACACCTCAGTTTGTGGAAAGATGCTTTTAAAACAAGATTTTAAGAATTGAAAATATATAAAATATCGACTGAAAGGCTACTTCTTGGCTTTGTAGTGGATGCGTAGCAGACATCTGCTCTAAGGGAATCATTTATAAAAAGGAAACTAAAGAATATTGGAAATATCTAAGTAAAGTCAGCCTCTTGCTTGTCCTTAAAAATCCTGAAAAAAACCTTTTCGTACTCCGTATAAGCCCAACTACACTTTTTAATCCTAATATACAAGAACATTAAGCTACCAAGATATTTTTTACCTGGTGTATCTTACATTAAACACCTACCCAGGTTCGTCGTCTGGCTATGATTAAAATTATGCTAATGTACTCGCTAAAATAAATGAATTATGACAGGGCCTTGAATACTGTGCGACTTTTTTTTTTCCCTCCTCTGTGACAGACGGGTGTGCAGCCAAACGCTGAGGAGTCTGGCACGGGCTGCAGGAGGGGCTCCACTGGGCTGCATGGACACACACACCACACACACACACACACACACACCACACACACACACACACACAACCACACACACACACACACACACACACACACACACACACACACACACACACAGAAACACACACACACAATTAGCTGCCTCTTGCTTTTTCTAACAATGTAATTTATATGGAAAAAAATATTTTGCTTGTGAACTTGTGATGTTTTTAGTTGTGTGACTGTAAATTGTGACTGAATTGGATTTTTTTTTAATTGTAGAAGGTCCCTCTTGATATTGGCCTGTACTGCCCTCTATTCCATCTAATGTCATAAAATTAACCAGCAGGAAAACAAAAAGCTTCCCTCCGGATCTTCTGGTTGGAAAGTGCAGGGGTTTCATTACATGAGGCGACATCTGTTTAGGATTAGGTCTTGTTGTCTGTGAGGGAGATTACCCATTAACCAGACACGGTGTGTGCCCTCTCAATCCTTCTGTCAAGTCATTCAGGGTTTTCTGCAGCATTTCTCCTCCTCCTCCTCCTCCTCCTCCTCCTCCTCACACATGCGCGGAGGAGCGGACTGACAGCGCCTGTCACAAGGCCTGACCTGAGCAGCGAAACAGACGGTACCTCAGCAGACTCTATACAGACAACTGGATTAAATCAAGTGTAAGTCAATCCTTGTCAGATCAAAACTATCATAGTAGGGCAGCCTCGCCTACATGCAGGTGCCAGGATGAATGACACATTAAGGTCAGAGACTAACAGGGTGAGTAGGTAGTGGGAGAAACACAGAGAGATACTGACACTCACATAGATACAAACACACATTACGCTCTCATGCATGGACACACACACACACACACACACACACACACACACACACACACCCATGAGAGAAACAGATAGATAATGGAGAACACAGAAACCAGGGTTTGCTATCTGTTGTTAGAATTAATGTGGTCTTTTGTGCCTTCATAATGGTTCTGTATTTCACAGTGGGTGCACACTGGTCTTGTCTTGGTCGTGTCTTCAGAGGTGTAAGACACCGGGGCTGCGGACAAAGGGCAAGGTTTTTATTCCATCAGAATGATCAAAGAGGCGGTGTCTGTTGGGTTCAACTGTCGAGCAACGCGACTGCTAACTGGGGTGTTCTCACGCTGCGCTGTATTGTGGGGTTTTGACGGATGACCGGAGTCCTGCTGTGAAGCCGAGTCGAGCTGCCATCTGATTGCCAGCCCGATTGGACTTATGAGTTAAAACACAGATCTGGGAGACAGACGGCAGAGCTCAACCCAGATGTCCAGATCCCAGGCATTCATTCTGCACTCCTGGGTCTCCAGAAGGCTCCAATTTGGGGGGCACTCCCATTCGCTTGCACAGACATGAACACACACAGTACCACACACAATATTCTTCCCTTTGATTTCAAGAATTACACACTACTGCTCAGATTTTCATGATGGGATATTTCATGTACTCTTGGTTTTCAAATGTGTATTTGGTAATCAATCACTCTCTTTTTAAATTAAAATATGTGCAAACACATTTTTTTCCATCACAAAACTCAGGAGATTTAACATCGAAATGTTTGTCAAACTGTATGTACAGTTACGCTATGATAGCAACAATAAATCTCCACTGCCGTGTCGCACAGTGCAGCTTTACTGTAACACAAGGCAAATATTCACGAGGGCACAGAAAGGCATGGTTTATAACATTGACATTGTTCCGAAAGGGCAGCTGCATTATTCATTTTTATTTTATTTTATTTTGCTCAGCTTGATTCATGCACCTTCCAACAGCCACAAGGCTTTTTTTCCCTCTTGGTATTACTTTCTTCCAGGGTTTTCTATATTTTCTATGCTTTTTGCTGGAGTGAGATATACCAAAAATTAAAGGGATTCTCATCAAATGTTTTTTGGTTTGTTAGTGAGTTACGAAATCTGTTCAACATCCCCCTGCAGACGCGGCTTGTAATTTGTTATGGACAAAACACGGTATAAAAGAGCTGCTTGAGTTCCACAGGGAGGAAGCCCACCAGCTCGAACGGGGTCAAGTATCATATTACAGCTACAGGGCATTTCCTTTTCATCTCAAAACAACACTACAAGTTAAAAGGTAAGCAGTACATCCTCTGCACACACGCATGCAGCCTGTTTCTTGAATTCACCAACCCCTGTGGGGTTGATTCGGCTAACGCGATTCAGGCTGCATATGAAAATGCTCATTGCAGAAGCAGAGATAAAATGCAACAATTCAAACCAAACCGCGGTCCATTAGACAGTTTACCCTGGAGCAGGTAATCCTGCAGTGCGTTATGAGAGAGCCCACACGGCTGGGTGTCGATTCTAGTTTTGTGACTGAAGGCTGGTGTCCGTTGACAGCCGCCGTTTTACTTTGCAGCTCAGAAGCTTCCTAGAGATGCGCCAGTCGTGGCTCTGTTGCTATGCGACCATTAAAAACCTGTTTGAAGGGCATCTCTCCAGTTCAAATGTTTTTAAGTTTGAGTCTTTAGAGCACAGAGAGCTGAGGATGCACCGCTCTAAATCTAACAGTCAACAACAGAAGATTGAGCAGACAGCTCTTAAGAGGAAGCTCACTCTGCCTTCAACTGTCTATTGTTTTTTTTTTTTTTTTTTTGGTCCTGAGGACGATCTGTAATCTACACCTCCATTTGGCACACAGTAGAAAAATTAAAAGAAGGCAATAAGAGAAAGCCTCCATACCCTTTTCCCTTTCCCACCTCATTTAACCTTTTAATTTAGCAGCTAGAATTAATGTGGTGGCCAGGGCTGGTATCGTTTTAAACAGACAGTGCCCAGCTGCCCGAGGGTGAGAGGAATGTCTCCACCGTGGTGAATATGTATATTTCTGTGATAATATGTATATGAGTGTCCGCTGGTGTCAGGGACTGAGGCACGGGGGAAGGAGAGAGAGGGGGGTATTGTCTTACTTAAGCATGCTGCCATTAACAAAGCCGTCACATCAGTCGTTCCTCGGCTGCTGTCATTTTAGCAGCATGTGACACTCGGGAAGAGGTCAAGAAAATAGAGAGTGACAGCGGAGATGGAGGTGAGGCCGACTCAGTCAAAAAGGCGCCGTCATCGGTACTGGCAAGGTAGGTGATGTAAAGCCAGCGGTGAGTAATCTTGCATCCTGAATTCAGGTCACTGCTCTTAAATGAATTTCACGAAAGGAAGCAAGAAAACAGGGAGGTAGATGGAGTCATTTTTACCTCACAGTGATGATTCAAAATACCACAAAAAAAAAAAAAAGCAAACAAACAAAATGTTGTTGCATTAAACACATTTGTTTATATTTCATTTAATCCACTTCTGTTCACACAATAAGAGTGGCAGCAAAGCAAACAAACAACAACAAAAACAGGAGCGACACAGTCCCCGGCCTCCGAAATGACAGAATGGCACTTTTATGATGTCTCGCAGATTATTCCCCCAAGATGGATGGGCTGAGCCGGAGCACCGATTGATTAATCCATCGACTGGTGGTATGTGCTGCGGCCATCCTCCTGCTCAGCTGTTCTTTCCCCGGACAGAATATTCAGACAGACAAGCCGGAGAGGATGACTAATGAGCAAAGCTACTGCGGATACCAGTCGTGTCTGTCTGTGTGTGTTTGCAGAGCGAAAGACGCTCGCTTGGTTCTGCTTAATAAAACTGATATCACAACAATTTTTGAATTGTAAATGTTTCTGGCTTACTTAATGGAAATGCTCTATTCGATGCACATTTAGTTGTGCTTGCACCATGCCAAAAAAAACTTCCTAAAACTTAACTCTTGACACTTTTTTTTTTTTTTAGCTGCCATCACTGGTCCACTGTGTTGCAGCAGATTGAAAACAACTGCTTTGTCTTGAGGGAGAAAAAAAAAAAAAGTAGGAGGCTGCTCTTGTTACAGTGCACTTACAGTGACAAAACTGTGACAAATTGCCACATTTTAGCACAACACTCTCTTCAAAAGATTACATGCGTCATCCAACAGCCCAGTTTAAAAGACACCGAGGCGGGTTTTTTATCACACTCACAATAGCTGCCTGTGCTGCACACTTGCAGCAGCATGTCAGCGGACATCACGTTAGAGATAACTCACTGATGGCTTACAAAGGCATCTTTCAGACGTCAATTCCTTAAAGGTGACTCTTGCTGCCTAGCTCAGCAGCCGGGCAGGATTAACCAATATGCCTGTGCCACAGAAGCAATTATCAACCTTGATGCACTTTGCGAGCACTGTGCACGTCACTTCTGCAGTTTTGGTTGTAATCTAAATACACGACCACTCTTGGTGGTTGAGAGTGATTGCTATGTTAGTTAAGGCTAAAATTAACCAAAGATTGGATTTGCAACAAGTGCCACAAGGACTGTCTCACTGCAAATATTCACACACTGGGAAGTCACCCAATAATACGAATGAATTCATATGTATATTAACCATTGTTGAGTTTAAATCATGCGCTCCAGGCTCTTATAGAAAATTAAATCGAAATCCTAAAATTTCAAATGTGGGCTCTTTGAGAGGATTGAAATACTTATTAGAATTCAAGACAATTCATTGTCTTTGCTCAGAATTTAGTAATAATATCATCATTATATGGTTGTGATTAATGCTGTTCTCATATAAAGGGTTTTTCACCCACAGCATTGAGCTTTCAGCTCCTATCTGGCCAAACACTTAAGACCCCCAGCACTGCACTGCTGGTTTCCAATACAAAAGGAAAAAGGGGGTAGATAACAGATCACTGCAACCATTCCCTCGTTCACTGAAAGAAACCCCCTGAATGAGATTTTATACGCAAAAAAGATGAAAAATGTAGGGGTAGCTCCATTATTGATACAAGTCCCTGGTAGTGAAAGAAATGAATGCTAATAGTGTCCTAAGCTGGGCTTTACAGAGATTAATCCGATTTGAGAAATGAACATTTTATCATATGGTACAAAGTGCTGGCCTTCATCTGAACTGAGTCACAGGCTGAGAGGAGGAAAAAAAAATGACAAAGGGATTGTGGGAAGGAAACACGGGTATCCAGCTTGTCGCTTTGCGAGACCCTGGCACCTCATTGCAGCGGTGCCCTTTTCCAGATGACAAGTTCATTAATTTTCTTACATGGCTGCTTGGAATGATTTTCAATAGATAAGTCAGACAACAATGGCGGGGGTAAATTGAACATAAAATAGACGTCTATGGTTGCAACGTTATCAGCTGAAGACTGGCTTTGTGTGAGCAGCAGGAAGTCCCACTTGGTCCTCTGCTGCACCTGCTCTGGGCTATTTCCCACTGCTTAGAAGGACTAATAGGGAGACACTGGGGATACAGCTGTTGCCGGTTGAGCCTAGCAGAATAAACAAACACTAATCCAGAGTCACCCAGTGAATCAGTCAGTTTTAAAGTCATTTGCTTGGTACTTTGGTTTTATCCTTCTGTAGCCAGTCATGTCCCAGACCTACAGAGCACATCCATCTCAGGAAAAATCTCCATGGGGACGGAGAGGTTTGAGAAGTGTTTAATGGTGAGGAGGAACAGTCTTTCTGCTTATTACCATGAATCACTCTGCACCAGTTGCCAACAAACAACAGCAATCTTGGGAATATGTTGGGGACATTTATCATGTTAAAGCCTCTGACAGCGCAAAAACATAAAATCAGTAGTCTAATTTGTCTCCCCAAGGTGATGTTACTCCATCATATGGAGGGCTTCTCTTTCAGTGGGTGAATAATGTTTGCAATGTTTCTTACTTTCAAATGGGAGAGATGGAATTTATCCTTTGTCTGAAGAGTGTCAGCCACTTCTATTTATACCTTAACCCACCAGCATCAATTTTTTTTTTTCACCAGCATGACAGACGTCTATTTTTAAACTACACAGTTCAAAAGCCAGGGTATGAAAAATGGACCATGTTTGCTCTAACCTCTGCTTGGACAGGGGTGTCCTCACATCACGAACTTAGAAAACAATCACTCAGATGATCGAGTGAGAAGAGACCAAATTGTCCAGACAGTTATTAAAGCATTTTTTTTTATATAAACTTCACATACATTTCACACATGCCTCCTCCAAAATGTGTCATCTGTTGCTTAGTTGCATACAGTTAAAGAGTTTAGTCACTAATCTGGTGGTTCAAGATTCTAAATCACCTTTTAAAAATAACACAGAGGAACATATATGTCCTCAGTGGACGGGTAAAAAGGGAGTCAAGATTTTCATTTCAGCACCACAGCAGGGGACAGCTCCCTCCTAGATTACAGGGGCATGAAGGACTAAATGAAGACAGAATGAAAATGAACAATATAAAGCAGATTAAGTCAAATACAAATGCATCTGCAAGAGAGACAATGCCCCAAATTCCCCATGGTATAGGTGTACGACTGAAGAGTTATCAGAGGATACAGTAGGGTACCGGCACACGTGCTAAATATGGCAGCTTTTCAGATGCCGAATGTAGGTTGAGAGCAAACAGGTATAGACTGGTTGGATTGATGTGTGGACGCAGAATATCTCAACCCCTTGTCTCATTTTAGCATATGTCGACGTGACGCCACTAATTCATTACCATTCAACTGAAAAGTATTAATATTTTACATATTATAAGCGGGACTGTCAGTGAAAATGATGCCTGAGCATTCAAAGCGCATACATCTCTTATCTTTCCAATCTGTGCATATACAGGTCTTTAAGTTAGAGGCCGCAGTGCCAGTGAGGGTAAAACCCCGTAATGGTGTGTCCTGACTTAGTTTATGCCAAAAAAAAATATATGGGTGGAGGTGGGTGGGGAGGAAAGATTCGACCATTACAGAAGGAACAATTATGCTGAAAGATGCAGTTGTGTCAGAGAGAAGAACCGAGTAATTGTTTCTATAATCCAATTTATTCACACCACAAACAATGACTTACTTATTCGCAGAGACGTCAAGGTCTTGAGGATGTCTGCTTTAGGAGAACGGCACCTCTTCCGTTCCCTCACCAAAAATCGCATCAGGGAAGAAGAAGAAAAAAATCCGCAATTCTCAGGCGATTTGGATGAATCCGTGGTGGCACTTTCTTCTCGGACTCATTGTGTTCAGACTCTCAAAACGACGTTGCACTATGTAATCCACACATTAGTCCCGATGACATGCTGTTAACTCTCACAGCGACGATAAAACATCGGATTTACTCCTTTTTTTTTCTCTCCGGACGCACGAAAAACGGAGGCACCCACAAGTGCCATTGTTGAAACTACTCTCCTGATGCAAAGCGAGAAACACTCAGGTCCAACATTTTTTGGGGAAAAAAAGACACTATCTTTCTTCTTCTTTTGAATCTATCAAAGCTTGAAATGTATGGTTGAAAAAAGTGAGATGTTCAAAAAGACGCACAGCGCAGGAGCAACTAATGTGGTCAAAGTCCAGCCAAATCCACCCTGAATAGGCTGTGATTCACCAGGCATGACAGAGCAGCATCCATACGGAGAGCCGGGTTGTTTTAACGCCCTGCTCGGTCACGTCTGGTATGTAACTTTTCATCAAGTCTCAGTTACTTCTTAGTCACCGTGCCTGATTTGATTTCCCCACACAAACCAGTGCGGTTTTCAAAGAAACGCGTGTTTGCGTTTCCCCACGGTCACCAGTGAAAGAAGTCCCGCAATGTAGAGGCTGAGGCGGTATCCTATACATTAAAAAAAAAAAAGTATCAAAGTATCTCGTACTCTTTAGGTGGCTCCATTCTCCATGAGAGGAAAAACGCGTATTCAGAGATGCAAAATGAATAGAAGAAAAACACAAAAACCAAACAAGTGTTGTACTCCAAAAAAGCCCAATCAGATAATTCAGCAGGGGAAAAAAGAGCCAAAGGAAAATCTAAAAAAAAAAAAATCTAAATTCTTACATTTTTCCGCACTGAGTCTTGGTCGCCAGTCTGGACGTGAGTTATAGCTCACCACAGGCAGTCATCACTCCTGCGCCCTTGCTCCATCCATACGTGTTGCCAAACCGTGCCTCGCTTCGCCATTGACGACACACGCACACAGGAGTAAGAAATTAAGGATTGTCATCCAGAAGGTGTCGATCCTCCAAAACAAGCGCCGTCCTCTGCTCCTCTGTGGACCGCAGTGTGGATCAGGCTGCTTCAGCTGTGGTCACAAATCACCCCGCTCCGAGGCGCGCAGGGAGGCTGCGTCCGTCGGTGCGCTCCGCGGTGCGTCGGTGCGCCGCTCGGCATTTTGGTGGCAAAATAACGCGCTCGGCACAGCACGGACCGGACAGTGAATTGATAAATTCAGTAGGGGGGCATCGTGTAGGTTACCTCCCACTGACAAGAGGTCTTTCTTTTTTTTTTTCCCCTCTCCCCTCCAGCTGAGACTGTTCCGCCAGTCACTGTCGGTGCGTCGACTCTGCCCTCAGCCGCAGAACTGAGGGAGCGAGGGCAGGGAATATTGTTTCCTCTCGCTTTTCAGTCCTCATGTTGCTCTGTCTGAACTTCTACTGTTTCTCCACTACAAGGGTTGCCATGCATCCCTGTTGCTCTGATGAGTAAATAACCCTTATTGATTCTTTGCATTAATCTTTCTCATCGTGTTTAATTACGAAAAGTAGAAACGAACCCATGATTGTTTTTTATGCATGTGTGTGCAAGAGAGTTAAAAAAACAGGCAGTGGACGAAAGAGAGAGGGAGAGAGAGAGAGAGCTTCCTCCCATGTGTATCTTGCAAGTGGGACACCACTGCCACCTACCGGCTGCCCTGTCCCGGGTAATGTGTGATATTGTGATGGTGGCCTCGGGCTGATTGTCGCATAGGACTGCTCTCCCATGACAGAATAGGTTTTGTTTGTATAGGGTTATTTATACTATAGCTATTTGTATTTTAAAAGGCTGGGGGCCACAGCAGGAGACGCAGGCTCACATTATTGTTTATGTCAACGGGAAACTGTATCCACACGGCGGCTGAACGTGCATGAGGTTGGTGGAGAGTGAGGGGTGTGCTGTGACAGGCTTGACAGTTCAGAAAATAGATTAATATGTGCTATAATCTCTGTTAGCTTCAGCACTTTAGACCCCCACTTATAAATGCTTGCCGAGCGCTATGAATTATAAAATAGGCCTACACGTTGCAGATTTATTTTTATTTCTTTTTTTTTTTTTCCACGATGCCTGACACCGGAGACTTCAGGTTTTCAGAGAGATTAGTGCTTGTGAAGCATTTATCTCAGGGAACCTGCTGTACTGCACATATTATGTGAAACTCGGTCATATTATACAACAACTATAATGAAGCTCGGGGAGAAAAAAAAGAAAGGGAGGAAGATATTGCAGATATAGGGCACTTTGAGCAGGGCTCATGTGGGGAAGGTTTGCCTTCACACACCATGTGAGAGCAGATGTGAGAAAACATTTGAATGCCAGACCAGAGATCTGTCCATCTAGCTGTCAACATCTGATCTCATTTCCCTCAGTGCTGAAGGCGCTGCATCATTCATTTGTCTTCATAACTGTCGACCTGCCTGTCTGTGCGTCTGGCTCATGGTAGTAAAGAGTACCGCCCTCTTGCTTTCCAGTTGAAGGAGACATCATTAAATAACTCCCCTTTCCCACCACATTCTTCTTGCTGCACACGCTCTGCAGCTCTGAATGAGTGAGTGAAAGGAACCCACAAAGAAGCAAACCCACTCCCCTTTATATGTTACAAAAGAGATACTTTGATCAGTTTGCAGTTTACAGCGTTCACATTTAATAGCCGAGGGGAATTTTCAGTACTGTAGTCCATAATGTTTGTCATGCAGTCTGGCTGAAGTGCCTGATGGTTTTGATTTAAACCTTTGACTTCACTGTTTTAATCTCTCTGTCCAGTTTACTCTTATTTGTCTATTGGCAGAGAGTGAAGTTTGCATGTTTCCTATGTGTCGTACATTCTTTCCTTGGTTTCCTTCAATACACTAAAGACAGACCAGTTCGTCATTCACTGAACTGGGCTAATGAGTGAATCTGTGTGTAGCAGGTTGTCCCATTAATGGACTTTCTTCCATTATAAATGGGTTATAGGTTGAAACGAATTGCAGTCATCACCTAAAATCGACTTGGGATTTTTTATTCAGGATTGAATGTTTAGAACATTTGTCTGAACTTCAATGGAAATGACTTTGAATTTCTAAATCCACTGGACGTATGTCTCCCTTTACAGACCATGAGGCGTCACTTTCAGATAGTAGCTTTGTGGCCTATTTGGATGAGTTACTTAGAACTGTTTTCAAGATGAAAAGCTCCCATACAGCTAGTGGGAATAATATTTGTAGTCAAATCCTCAAAGCTATTATAAATCAAATTGTAGAGCCACTTGTCTACTTCTATCAATCTCTCTCTTCTTTGTGGAGTAAATACTTGACGTGACAAAAATTGCTAGAATCGTCTCATTGTGCGAGTCAGGAGACACATTACCCGTCCTTTCTAAGGTAGCGGAGAGAAAAAAAAATACAGTATATTACACTCTTTACTGTATTTCTATCATTGGATGTTCTAACGGATGTGAATATGCATGAAATCATGATGCCGATGAAAGAGTTCACCTGCTGCATGAGTGGGAATTGTGGAAATTGAGGGTGTTGTCAGTCAACATGGCCAAGCCAAAAGAGAAACAGGCAGCTGTTGATGTGTAGCTACACACACACACACACACACACACACAAAAAAAAAAGAAAAAAAACTGCAAACAGCCTCGTAGACTGAACAGCAGCACAAGCATATAAGTGGGAAAATCATTTTCATAGTAAATAAAAACCCTTTAGGTCTGCACAGCAAGTCAAGAAGATGCTCTTCAGGATGTGGGCGTGCGTGTTTCCATGTCAACAAGCAAGATAAGACGACATGTTGCTAACTTCAGAGGATTCAGCACAAGATGCAAACCTCAAATTCGGAAAGGCCAGGCTAAAGTTGAAGAAAAAAAATACAGAAATAAACTGATGGAACAAAGT
>NC_043751.1:14409218-14416572 GCF_902148845.1 Salarias fasciatus | reverse complement strand
CTCTCATAACCTTTGTCCTGACCTCAGACGGCTTTTGATTTTTTTCTTGTTTTCAATTAGCTTAAAGAAATGATGCATATCAACACATATATCAAGATTTCATAAAACTACAACTCCTTAAAGTTGTGAGAGCCTATAATGACAATTTAAAAGAAAATAAGGAGCTGATGCCCAGTAAAGCAAGACCAAATGGGTGGCAGCAAAGCATTTTCAATTTCTCCCTCACTAAGTGGATTCCAGTAGTCAAGATGTAATTGTTACACAAATGTGCAGAAGAGATTTAAACACATGCCTTTTAGAGTTGCAAAAAAAACTGAGAAATAGCCTGAAAGGATTCATAAACTTTTGAAGATATGCCATCAAAAGTTGGTGAAAATGTATCATGGCTTTACTTCACCAGCCAGTTGATCATCACATAATCATAACAAATCAAGTAAATAAGCTTCAAAGCAAGATAAAATAAGTGTGTTTAATAAAAAACAAAAAGAAAAAAAGAAAACAGCTTCTTAACAAGACTCGAAGCCGTCCAGAGGAAAAAAGGATATGCAAGCAAAACCACAAGTGCTTGTGAGAGAATGAAGTATGAGTTGCAGGGAGTGACAAGTAAAAGAAAAAATGACTGCAACCTCTGTTTCAAGTCTGCCAGGGAAGCACATTTTGTGAAAAGGTCCAGAGTATGAATGATACCACTGGGTTCTTACCAACACAAAAACAGTCCCCGGCAGATAACTTGAATAAACACTCTATTTTACGGCTGCCAAAATGTTACAAAACCAAAATGCATTTGTCTTGCGCTACTTTGAAGACTTGCCCAGCTTGTCGGTGCCCTTGCCGTCCACCAGTCTCTCTGAACAGAAGCTTTCCTTGTACCAAACACACACGGCGTGCTGGTGAGCACGTCCGTCTTCGACGTGTTGTGATGCCAGTCATCCGAGTTCCTGAGCACAGCGGCACGAGAAGGAAGGACCGATCAGTCGACACAAAACAGCTGCGTGAATTAAGCTCCTGCTGGCAGTGTTCCCCTGAAACACCTCCACACGCAGCTCCTCTGCAGCCAAACACAAATCTTCCTGGCCACTTCACAGCGAAAAATAAACCACTGAACGACGGACTGAGGATGCGAGTGGGGACAAACCATGATCTCAAAATTAGAATCCAGAAATGACTCAACTTGAAAAGGTCGAACTGCAAAATCTGCACGAGAGAAAAGAGAAATCTTCCTGAAGAGATACTTCAAATATCGTTATCCTACAGACAAACAACATAGGAACGTTTTGCTTTGTTAATAAGTCTTAAGTTGAACACAAGACAGTTTGCTCCATAAAGAATCAGCCTTTATTGAACAACGTTTAATCAATGGGCAGAGATTGTTCTAACGTCTCTGGTATCATCAGGTGGCAGCTAATTTCATGATGTTTCATTTAATTAAACCTCAGGAGGTTAGAAAGTGATCACAAATGTACTCCCTAATGCCTTTTATGGTGCATGCTGTACCGCGGTGCATGCTAGGTACTATGCAGTGCGTTTTGAGATGCATCTTCATGGAACTGGCTCCAGCTTATTTGCATTAAGTTGAATTATCTCATATACATGCAAATGAGGCACAGGGAGCTGAACTCCGACACGTCGCAAAACCTTCGCAAAATATCTAAACTAGTGGTAGCGAAGCCAAAATGAGGACAAACTCAGCAACAACAAGCTGATCAAATGTTTAGAGGAAAATCTTTTGTTCAGCTGTCTTAAACAATAACAGTATGACCAAGTTGCACTATTGGTGTGCATTTGTATAATCAGGTGCACCAAGTCACTCTGACTCTACATGCTGAAGAGTTCTGGGGTCGGTCACCAGCTAGCAATACATGCTAAACATGATTAAAACATGACTGATACACACATTAGCAGCCAGCCAGAGCATGTGGCGGCACTCAGCAGCGTGACACAACTGAGGTAGATAGACACTACACACTACTCTGAAGTGTTGAGGGTGAAAGATAGCCTCTTTTCATTGAGACACTGCAGGTGATACGCCCACCAAGCATGCAATTTTCCGATGTTGTGGATTTCCACTCGCGAAAAAAAAAAAAAAAAAAAAACCTGGTGGAGACATATTACTGTTTCTACACACAGTACAGCCAAGGCTCCTTAACTGAAAGAATCCAAGCTCTGTTTATGAAAAGTCTTTATTATCAACAATGCTGTTGTCACCCTAGCTATATGCTACATCTCCCCTTACCTTTGATTACCATGTGGCTACCAAAACCCAAAATGATGAACCCAGTCTGTGTTCATGTGAGCTGTAGATAGTGATAGTGATCAGGGTGCCTTTCTTCAGAACTGAAGCACACCAGAGCTTGTTAATATACTGTATAAGAGAACATGGAAAAGCAAGTGGCAGGCAGAGTGTTGAATTTCTCTGGGCGAAAAAAAACAAAGAGCCTGATGTGGAATTCTTGGTGAATCAGAGCCAAAGATCTAGATACCACATTGAAAGTGTCTCGCAGCAGGATATAAAAATCAGTTCTATCAGTTACCTGCTGAGCAAGGCAAGTTTCTACAAAACATGTATATACTGTATGCATCTTCGGTCGCTTTGTGAGACTTCAACGAGACTGCTCAGATTGAGAAGTCAGACTGAATTTTGAGACACTTTTTGCGCGGTGGACATGAAAATGAAAAAGCAATCTCGTTTTTGTTTTACCTTTTTAGTTTGATACAAAATGTGCAACATAAAGATGAAAATTAAATATAGTTTGGATGATTGATTAATAAAGGTGTAATACAGGATTTTGACTTCTGGGTGGATCACCTAAAAAACTGGTGGGTCTGTTTTCAATCATTCTGACGAGCTGGTTTCGTAAGGCGGTTCTACGCGTTTGCGCTCAATAAGCTTCTCCCTTTAGCGCATGCGCATTCAGAGTGTTTGTGTAGCCGGTGAGCTTCTGAGCTAGTACTTACCGATGGCGAGTCTGACATAATGAAAGTGTAACTGTTTGGGAAAACAAGCTTTTTGTATGAGCGAGGCCGATCGCAGAAACTGTAAACAGAGCCGTGCACGTCCGGAGAAGAGGAGATCCCGCTCGCACGCTTCCGCGTTTCCTGGGAGAAGCAGGAGAGCCGGGCGGATGGTCTGGCGCATGCGCGTTGTTCAGAAAGTGAGTAACAGACGTTTGGCTTCGTCTTTTCGAGAAATCCTGTATTAGACCTTAATTTAAATCACGAGACACATAATGCAGCCAGAACCTTAAAATGAAAAAGCACTTTGACTAATGCATTTTAATTAGATTTTTGGCTTTTTGACTTGATTTTTCTTCCATAAATAACAGAGAATCTGAAAAATCCTATAGGCTACTTGGTATAGTATGTAGCAAAACACTGACACCACATCGAGGATATCAGATCTATTCTCAAACATCAGCGGTCTGTGGAATTGGCTGAAGCCTGACATATGTGATCTGTTTAACAACATAGCAGGTCTTTTCAAATCACAAGAAATTAAATTAAAAATTCAGTTGTGAGCCACAATTAAACAATTCAGTCGTTGTCAGAGAGTCCTAATACTTTGGATGAAAAGTGAAAAAAGAACAAGCACTGAATAACAGTGGTGGTAGAGGACATTTATAAAACTACTGATTTTCTCTTACGGCCTTCTGAGATCCTTCCAGAGAAATGGCTCATCGCGCATTGAAATCATGACTCAAATTTCACCTCAGTGACACTCAAGCTGGCTAAGACTTAAGTCATAACCAACATTCAATATGGACTTTGAACATGCTAACTGCAGATGAACGGTGAAATATACTTAAGAATCTTGAAAATGTTCAGCTGCCTTCAGAAAACCAGTATCTTCCATTTGCTGGATCAGAGACAAAAATTCACAAGCTTCACAACATGTCTTTGGCTTGTAATACGTGAGGAATCAAACCCAGAACACTGTGGGAGGATAATCCAATATTAAGCAAATAAAGGGATCTAGATGAAATGAAATATCAGAAGACACAGAGAGAACATTAATAGACATCTCGGGAGAGAAGCCACCGTGTCCGGTCTGCAGAGTCCAAGTGTTTAAACTCAAACACCCCTCAAAATTACACTCATGAGAAAAGAAACGGACTCTCTCCGTGCTTGTTGATTGTAAGTTTTGTATCATATCAAAACATTTTCGTGTCAGGCCATTAAAGTCACACAATGAGCTAACCAAGAAAAGAAATGATAGACCTGAAAGTCTCTCTTTGTGCCAAGTAAAATGACTTTTTTTGGAGATGGAGTCTCGCAGTTTTGAAGAGAGTAGTATAATGGCTTAATTTCCCATCAGACCGGGCCGCCCAATTGCAGCGGAAAGCTGTGAAAATATACTAAATATAGAATGCACTTTAACTGATATTGATTTTTCAAAGTGGAGCCTCCTACAAATGGCTAAAATGTTTTGTTGCTGAGGACACAACGACCTCCGTACTGCAAATAGACGATCAAGATGTACCGTACTTCATATAACTTTCACAAGAGCCGAACAATTTAACACAATTCATTTGCAGATATATTTCCTTCAGGCCTGCATTTATTTTTTCGATACCTAAGTTACCTGACGCTTGTTACATGAATGGTCTACTTTTCAGCAAATTCCGTATCTAGAAACTGCACATGATTGAAAACTAAACAGAAGAAATCTTGTTGTGTAGCACCGGAGCTTTGCAGTCGCTCATAGAAGCATGAACTGGTGCTGGTTGAATGGTTTTCTCAAGCAAATATTTTTGTGGGGTAACATCAACAAAAGCAAAGCAAAAAACTGCAACATAAAAGAAAAGAGTGGCAGTAGCTAACATGTCCTAAAATGACTGGATAACACTGAAAATTGAACCTCTATATAAAACTTTAAGGTGCTTTTGGGGGAGAATAGGCATGAACAGTAGGACGGTGAGCTGAATTTTTGAAGGGATAATAATAATAATAATAATAAACTTTATTTGTATAGCACCTTTCAAGATCATTGAGTCACAAAGTGCTTTACACATCATAAACAACAACAGATAAAAAACAGAACAAAAAACAACACAAAACGGGAAAAGAAACAACAGAATCAGAAAAGCAAGACTAGAGATGCGTCTTGAGCTGCTTTTTAAAGGAGTCGACAGTGTCCGCTGATCTTAGATTAACTGGGAGGAAGTTCCAGAGAGTGGGAGCCACTACCTCAAACGCGCGGTCACCTTTAGTTTTTAGTCTTGAGCGAGGGACTACCAGCAGGCCCTGATCGGAGGACCTCAGGGACCTGCTGGTAACATAAGGCTGTAACAGATCTGTGATGTAGAGTGGTGCCTGGCCGTGCAGAGCTCTGTACGTGACCACAAGGATTTTATATTGTATTCGAGATATTTATATTGTGTCATGAGCGAGACGTGGTCTCAGAAAAAAATTAACCAACGCGAACTTTGCCTAAACCTGGATCTGACTCGTCCTGCTGAGCTTTGTGGCCATCCAGCACTACATGACATCTGATGAATATTTAGTGCATGATGTATATTTGAAAAGTATATTACCTAAAATACATTAAGAAGATAATAAAGGCAGATTTTGAATATTCATGTTGGAGTGTCTGTGAAAAAAAAACGCAAGTATTCCCAAAATAAATCTTAACATTTGTCTAATCATGTCAGCTACAAATGTCATTTCGGTATATATTTAAGCTATTCTAGTCGAAATATCAAAAAAATCATCAAATTACTGTATGCATAGCAGAGCACCTCCTTAGATCATGCAATTCTACATAAACTGGCCTTGAGTCAGTCGGCTAAGCACATGTACTTTGCTGCTTTCAGTATGTGTGTCATCATTGTCGTGATTCGATGCTTTTCTATTATTTTTCCTCACTTTGTAAAACAGAGGTCGCCGGACCTCTGGACATTCGAAGTGAAGTAACCGGTTTTGAAAAAAGTTAATGACCCTTGTTTGGAAGAATATGTGATATGGTTTATGCAGACCAAAAATTAATGCGCCGATTCAATAATAAACCACTATGAAAAAGTAGCAGTTGAGCCAATCAGTGTGCCTTCAATTAATACTACTGAAGAAGAAATCAAGAAAAGGACCAGAACATAGATGGATCTTTTCACAAGTTCTTTGCCAAGATAAAATGTCCAGGTCCAGGTGCTTTCATCTTCCTCATTGTCCACTTAAAGCAATGCCCACCAAAAACTCTCCAGGCTTTAAAAGGTTTTCAATCCAGTCAACCATGATCAAAATGACAACTCTGCCATAAGTTGAATTCATTTGTAGGTTTCAGGGAGCCCAGCTCAGTAATTGAGTGTGAGGAATCGGGGGCTATAACGATTCCCCATTTTCCCTTGTCCACCCCATCACCTGCCATCTTTGTAACTGTCCATCTATTGTTCTCATGGGAATCCATTTCATCATTGCCTTTAATGGCTTTTGCGTTGCCCAGATAATGGCTATGAGGCTTGGTTGTAAGTTCCTTGTCATGTTGGAATGAGTGGCAGGTTTGAAACTGTGCATACATGTATTGTATTTTTGAAGTTTTTGTCCCGGATCAATCAATCATGAATCAAGCGATTCAATGTGAGAATTGTAATTAATTTAAAAAATACCAAGGTTGTCAGGACGATGATGCTGGCTGGGTTTTACAGTTTTAATGGGAGAATAATGTATCTATAAAAAAAACACAACCTCTGCCTTGGTTAAGCATAAGCTCAAAATCAATATAGCAAGAACATAATGGCAGGGGACAGATCATGACTAGACCATTGCGTCTAGGTCAACTAAGTGCTTATTGACCTCTTCTTTGACTTCCTCCTTTTGTAATCCAACCACATTTTCCATGTATGCACAATCCTGTGCTGTTTACCTGCATTGTTTCCTTTGTTGGGTGAGTCTGAGCCTTCCCACTGGGTGTGCATGAAAACCGACTGAAGCATCAACAACACCACCATAAAACACAGCCATTCAATTAGATGATTAGATAAGCTATGCAGTCTGTAACTAGGCTAAGCACCAATTATAACATGTTGGTCATCAAGTTACAAAGCCATTTCTTCGTCTTGGATAGAAAACCTGTGCCATTTTGATTTCAAGGACATTATATGCTGAAGGACAGCACTCAGAATCACTTAAATGGACATAAAACCCAATTAGAGTTTCCTGCATGTCCATGATTGAATTTCCTTGAAGGCTAAAGACAGGGTCTCTACTGTACAGTGTACCTATATCTTTCCCGTTTGGAATGGAAATGACAAAACCAGAGCAAGGTAATGTTCACAGTAAGTACATGAAAACTTAGTATATGAATGATTTAATAGACTTGTTCTATCCGCTCTCCCATCTGGCCGATATATGGTGAATATAAACG